>NC_141326.1:2062500-2247500 GCF_037954235.1 Aulostomus chinensis | reverse complement strand
AGAGAACGAGGGAGGAGAGGATGAAGGGGATTAGGGAGGAAGAAGGGAAGGAAGAGGGAGGGTGAGTGAGGGACTGTGAGTCGGGAGGATGGGCGGAAGCCTTGACAGATGAGTAGTGACGTACTTCCGCTGGGTGTCGCGCAGAAGCTGCTGGTTGATGTCTAGTGTAGTAACAGAGACTCGCCAGCAGGTGGCAGTGTGCACTCATGCAACGCAGTTTCCAGCAGGCCGAAGATCCTCGCCCTCCATCCCCGTCCCCTGTTGCTGGTACCAGTCAGCCGGACGCAGCAGCAGCTGCTGGGGTCCCGGATGTCCTCCTCCCGCCCCAGAGGGAGGTGCGACGATCAGAAACGAGGGCTTGCATCCGGGCCAGGTGATATTATCAAAGATATTCATTTATTTCAAAGGAAGTAGAGAATACAAATGAAACGAAGACCATTTGATCACATCAACGGTTTCATGAGTCATTAACAGCAAAAACAACCCAACCCTCCTCAGAAATCCTTCAGCAGACTTTCAGTCTCGTGAGTTTCTGACATGAATGGTTCTGACTTCCAAAAGTGCGCGAGGGGAGTAAATACGGGACGGTGCAGAGTAAACAACAGACATCAACAGCAACCACGTCTGATCATTCAGCGGATATCAAAGAAGAGAAAAGTTCAAATGTTCATGTCTGGACCCGGACCCTGCTCGGTGCAGGTCTCGGTGCTGCCGGTCTCTCCCGGAGCGTCACCCGCTCTTCCCGCAGTTCAGCGGCCCTCTGCTCTCCTTCACTTTGTCTCTCTGGCCGTCCGCCGCCTTGGACTCTCCCCTCAGATCGCTCACCACAGCTCGGAGGGTTCGGAACCTGTCCAGCCGGCTGCTCTGGGCCCCTTGAAGCCGGGTCTCTGAACCCTGAGCTGCGCTGAGGGAGCTGAGGGAGCGCATCGCCGCCAGGCCGCGCTCTCTCCTGGAGGGGCGGCGCGGTGCGGTCATGGTTCCGAGGTCCTCCGGGTGCTCCATGTCTCTGATGACCTCACACAGGTACCGGGCCAGGTCCTGGCTGGAGAAGGACAGGGACTTCTGGGAGCGTCGGAACGTGAGAGGCGACGGGAGGGTTTGGCTCTCTGAGGGGGGGATGGCCAGGCGCAGGGCTATGACCGCGCTGCCGCTCCCGTTAGACACCCCCTTCTTGTGGTCCTCCTGGGGAACCTTGCTCTGGGGGTAGGACACCAGGCCCTGGGGGTAGCTGTAGCGGAGCGACTGCGCCGGGCTAGGCTGGAGGGATCGCTGCAGCTCCACCATGTTGAAGGCGTTCTGGGGGGGGTTAAAGAGAGAGGGAAGGAGGAAAAGAGGAGAGAGAGGGAGGGAGGAAGAGAGGAGACAGAGGGGGAGAGACGGGGGTCAAAGGGAGAGGAAGAAAGGAGGGAGAGGGAGGGAGGAGACAGAGGAGTGAGCAGTTTTGCCTGTGTAATCTGTTTGGATGGAGGAGATAATGAACAACAACAGTGCCTCATGACTCCAGCCTGAGCTGCAGGCGGCTGCTCTGATGCCTCTGATAGGGTGAAGCTGCTCCTCGGGCTACAGATGAAGATCCACCTCGTAGGAGGAGGCGCTGCAACAACAGCACCATTGATTAGCCAAGTAATTCATTATCTGGGGGGTTGGAGGCGCTTTTACCAACACTATTAAAACAGGGCATTAGCAGCTACTGGTGTGTACTTGCTTAATTTCAGCTAATTGACTTACATTTCCAGATCTGCAGGGGATTGAGATTTGGCTTCGGTTTCAAGGCGCCAACCATCTTCCAGCGAGCGCTGCTTGGCCGGCTGGCGTGTAGCGTTGCTGCCCAGATCCCGCTCACAGTCTAATATCTCAAATACACCCCGCACCAGTGTGTGAGCAGTTTAGAAAGAAAGGTATGCAGGAGTAAATTGGGCTCATTACCATTCGGTAGCGGTAAATAACCTGGAGGCAGCCTCCTCATCACTACACCATGTCGATATCAGTCACGCTGCCAAACTACAGCCGACCACTCCGCACTTTCTGTGTCCAGCAGAGGAATTAGTTGTTGCCTCTGAGGGACGTGAGCAGAGACGCCGTCAGTTTGACCTTCCTCAGAATGACTGAGCGGGTCAGCGTCTCTGACCTCCATCCACCTCTGAGCAGGTGGGAGAGGGAGGCCTTTGGGTGCCTCACCCCTGCTCTCTGAAGCGAGTAGCGAGCTCGCTGCGTCTGTGTGACATCATCACGGAAGTGATGTGGGGGATTCTTGGATGGTCGACTGAGCTGGAAGACAGTTTCAGGGCTTTTTTGTGGCTCAGTGAAAAAAGCCTGTTGCTGTGGTTGTGTTCCCCTCCTGCCACACGCACACGCACGCGCACACACACACACACACACACACACACGCTGCCACACACCACTCATCAGTAAGTATCAAGATGTCCACTCGTCTGCAGGGTTGATATCATCTCTGATCTTTATCAACTACCCGCCATGATGGAGCCCCACCAGGATAACAACCGGCCTGCTGCTGAGGTGGGCAACGACTTCACGGAGCCCCCCCTAAAAAAAAATGGCTGTTTGAGGGTTCAGACTTGGTTTTCGACTAATAATTTATTAATGACTGGCCCCCAAATGACGTGTGTAAGTGTGTGTGTGTGTGTGTGTGTGTGTGTGTGTGTGTGTGTGTGTGTGCTGAGTGTGATCAGAGAGGACGGTTAGTTACAGAGGACAAGCCCTGCACCCTGAGCGGCCTGTGACAGGTGTGCAGGCTCATGTGCCCCCCCCCCCCCCACAACATACCTGGTCCTGCTCCCCTCCACCTTCCTCGTCGTAGTTGAGCACGTTCTCCCGGATGTCCTCCCACTCGCCGTGGTGGGCGGACACATGGTACACGCCCTCCTTCAGACCCTTGTGTCTCCTCCAGCAGGAGTAGAGGAAGAGGCCCAGCATCAACACTGAGGGGTGCCAGAGAGCAGGGCAACTCAGCCGAGGCCTCACACAACACATGCAGACAGTGGACATGACATTTGCAACATGAGTGGCGAGACAATGACGACCCACGCGTGCTACATGTATGTTTCTCTTCACGCAGCATCACGCAGCACCCAACACACTCCTGAACAATAATAATGATGCACACGTGATGGCGTGAACAGAATTTCCATCACAGCGGTCCTGTAAGACCCATTAGCTGGAGTGTGAGAGGGTTCGAACATACGAATGGAGCACATATAGAAACAAAGGCACCACCTTCCACCTCTCCGCTTTGATGCTGCCTGTTTCCTCTATCAAAGACTGCAGTTCCTTGGAAACCTATTAACTGAATTTCTGCTCCTCCCAGCTTAAACTCAAAGCCTCAGTGGCTCGGCTGAGCAGAGAGAGAGAAGCGCTGGCGGAGCCCAGCCGGAAAGGTCCTAAAGCATACACATCAATCACAGCTATTGTGTGCTGAATTATACAACATGCCGGACTGACCTTTAAAGTCAATTAATCTCAACCAATATTTTTCTCTGCCATCCCCTCTTCCCTCCCCGCTATCTGTTTTTTAACATTTCGTCTTTCTTTCTTTTTTAATCTGTCGTTCTTTTTTCTTCCTACATTAGTGCTTCACTTGGTGCTATTCATTACCCGTTAAGTTGCTCAGTGTTATTTCATTCCCTCTCTGGCCTCTGCTTTTATCTCTTGCACTAGATGGGATCCATTTCAACTAGAGTCGTTTATATGGTGCGTGCTAAGTATCAGTTTAATTGGAAATTGTCAGGGAAATGCGAGGTAATCACATTAGTCTGGATTTTTTAAGTAATTGCCTTGAAAGAGAATAATGCACCAACAGCTCTTTGGGGGTCACACTGACAGGCAGGTTTTCATGCACAAAGACAAATAAAGAGAACAACTCTCCACGCCTGAATCTCCACCAAAAATTGTTTTAATCTCAATTAAAACTTGTGATTTATTCACTGCCAGGACTCTCTTCAGCCTCAAATGCTGCTCTGTTTCTCCTTGTCTGCTGCTCATATAAAAGAAGAGGGACTGTAAGCACCAGTGTGAGGAGGAGTGAGAGTGTTACGACCGTCTGACTCCTCACAGAACCTCAGGAAACACCAGAATCCTGATGAGGGCCGGTGCCAGCGAGGCTCCTTCTCAGCAGAAAACCTGCTCACAGGTGAAGCCTGAAGGCCTCACCTCAACCCTCAGCAGCACCCCAGCCGATAATAAACACATTTCTATACGAGGGGAGCTGGGAGGGCTGAAGCACAAACTCTTCCACCACACACACACACACACACACTCTGCTTGCCTGCGCCTACACCTGCAGCCACTGCAGCCTGGAGTGTGCTGCTACGTTCCAGTACGGTCGATATCACTCACGATGGACAACAAACATCACGGTCGTTCATCAATCCATAAAGCTGCTGCCTCTTTGCCCTCCAACCGTTAACAGAGTATTATGATGTCAGCCCAGACCGCTGGTGCATTATGAATGAGCACTGAGAAAACAACTGCAACAGCTTGATCAAAAACACTTAACCCTTTCACTGCAGCCCCAGTCTGAGGTTAATGAGGAGAAATGAGACAGAATGCAATGTCAGTGGATGGGTGGAGAAAAGAACACCGACAAAGGAAGTACAGGAGGCAGGTGAGGGATGGGGAGGATCTGAAAAATGATTTATTTTCAGGGAGTAAAAGGAAAGGCACTTAGCATCCAGGGCCCATATAGGAAGCTAATTTCTTCCATCCTTCAAAAGCAAAACATGGGGCTTGATGCTGGACTAATGAGGCTTTGTCAGACATCAGCTCATCTGCTTCTGTCAATAGCACAGGCTGAACTCACTCGCTGCTCTATCTGCGATGGCTTATGTAGAGCTTAATAATGGATGATCATTTTAACTTTTAATGCACACCAAGTCCAAGTAGGAATCCCCCTTTAATTTAGTACCCAGGCAGCAGCTAGAGCGCAGGGTGTGTATTTATGGTAGCGGCTCCTGTGGGGATGAGGGTCATCGTTAAACAAGTACACACCCAACACAGGCAGCTGCCAACCCCTGGATTCACTGCGTTACCACAGCCATCCAGGGCTGTTGCTCCAGGTGCAGAACTCTTCTACAAGCTTCAGCACTGGTGTGGTTTCTCTACTTTACGCTCCCAGATGAGACGGCGTAATGTCTGTGTCTGCTTTTTACACTCTGAGATCTGCGAAACAGTCACTGATTCTTCAGGTGCAGTCAGTGACTAGAATATAAATGCCTGACCAGCCAGAGAGGGCGAACCGCTTCAAATGGACAACGCTTTCTTTGAGTTAGTATGCAAGCACCCCATGATTTTTCATGACTGATGCCAAGGCCACACTTTATCATCTTTGAATTCATTATCAAATATTGAAGACCGCTTTATACGTTTCACTCTGGAGAGCAAGAATAAGTGATGTCCCAATACTGGCCACACGCCCTGGAGGGAATGTTGAGTCAGTTATAGAGGCAGGGACAGTGTATTGAACTGCTGCAGCATTTTATAAGCCTGTCTCTGACAGAAAGACTCATAAACAGCAATGTGGCCCTTCAGAGGGTTGTGAGTGCAACAGCATGCAAGCCACTCACACACATCCCCCATTCTGTCTTTGTGAGGACCAGAGGAGTCTCATTTCCTCCGCTAAGATAGCAAAAAATTAACTTGCACATGAACGAAAGTGATAGTTTTTCTTTTTTAGTGTTATGTGTTGTGTTGAGAAATCAGAGCATGCATATTTAAAAGTCCCCGCTGGTAGCAGATGTGTTGTGTAGTTGGTAGGTAATCTTCTTCCAACTAGACGTTCCAGAGCTTATGGCACCATCAACAATCCAGTTTTATGGGATTGTTTACATGAATGAATCAGTCGTCCTTGACTGGTTCAGGTCCAGACCTCAAATAATTAGTTCATCAAACCGTTCGCTGCATAATCAACAATTAATCTGCAACCATTTCTGAGCTTCATATGTGATTATCATTAATCATGATACATACATATGCATGTAAATGTATATATGTATGTATATGTATGTATAGATGTTTATATATATATGTTTGTGTGTGTACATATATACACAAACATATATGTATGTATGTACATGTATATAATTTGATGTTGACAGTAGTTATGTGGTCATCATCTTGAGGATTACAACTGAATTTTTTTCAATTGAAAATGACATTTTTCTGTCTGAAAAATCACTTGTGGTGTTCCCCAGGGTAGTATTTTAGGTCCTTTTTGGTTTGCCTGGGTACCGTCTTTGTGACATGGTGTAAAATTTGAATAATTATTGCATTTTTTTCTCTGACTTGAAAAAGTGCATGTCACAAAACTTTCCATACCTCCGGTAAATAAAAGCAAGAATGTTTGGAATGTCTTCTTCATTGCAGGTTTAATCCGGTGCCACTGGCAATTTTTGACTTAAACTTAGTAAAATATAAAGAGTTTAAGCTTTTGTTATACATTTGTTTCGAAAATTATATAAGTCTTGCACCAACAGCACCCAGAGAACTCAAGTTATATCTCATCACTTACGTAGCATTATCAGTCAGAAATGTCAAAATGGCTAGAATTAGCCACTTGGTTCTCAACAAAGACCAGATGAAACCTCATATCCCTCAATTCAAAGTTTTTGATTTGAAGATTCTACTCCTCACCTAGAAGGCAGTCAGTGGTCAGACTCCCGTATGGATTCCTGATCATATGACCTGTTCCGTGTCAGAGAGCGGCGTTAGATCATCTGAAAAGTCAAAATCTTCAAAGGAAGACCGAGTTTTGTCGGTGAAGGCTCTCAAACTCAAGCCTCCTAGTCCCAGATCTTACCCACTCAATCTATATTTTTTGAAAACCAGTCATTCCTCAAATTTTTTTAAACTCTGTGGTATTGTTTTGTCTTTTCATCTTATTTCGGTTTGTCCTTCCCAGTTTAAAATTTTAATTGCATACAATAGTCCAATAAAATCCTGGACCTGAAACGTTCCTTTTCTGCCTGATGAATAAAGAATGGATTTATTTAGTCCCAGTTGTTTTCTTGTTTTGATAAGGATATACAAAGACATCAATAAATATAATTACTATCATTCTCTCCTGTGAGATGTTCATCCATCCATCCATTTTCTATACTGCTTATCTGGGAGGTGGAGCCTATCCCAGCTGCCATTGGGTGAGAGGCGGGGTTCACAGGGCGATCAGGAGCAGATAGGGCTTCAGTATCTTGCTCAAGGACACTTGGACATGGTCACCGGGGGAAGTGGGGATCGAACAGCAACCCTTTGGTTGCTAGACGGCTTCTCTCTCTACCTTTGAGCCACGCCGCCCCACCTGTGAGATTTTGTCATTAATAAAGAGTTATTCCTTGGTTTTTGTTGAAGAAGCCTCAAGGCTGCCGCCACACAAAACAGGTTATTAAGAGGCTTCCACCTCAAACTGCCTTTCAGAAGATATCGACTTTGATTTTGGTACAATGAAAACTAGCAATCAATTTGGTAGGTGAGGTTCTCAGACTAACTGAAAAGTTATACTTTCATTTATGTGGTGCTAAAAAAAAAAACTATCTGAAAGATCAGTTGAAGGTCTTAAAAAAGAAAAACTTAAAATTAGGCTGGTCTAGTCCCTTGAGCCACTTAAGAGATCAAGGAGGGTAATAATACAGATTTATTTTAAAATATACATTCATGGCGTCAAACAAACAAAATAGTTACTGAACTTAAAATGTTTGGGAGTTTTATTTTAACACAGAAGGGTTTTGACTCCCACCCACCACCTTTGTTCTTATCAATATCACTATCTCAATCAGTATCACTATCTCTATCAATATCACTATCTATATCACTATCTCTATCACTATCACTATCACTATCTCTATCACTATCACTATCTCTATCACTATATCACTATCTCTATCACTATCTCTATCACTATCTCTATCACTATCAATATCACTATCTCTATCACTATCTCTATCACTATATCACTATCTCTATCACTATCTCTACCACTATCACTATCACTATCTCTATCAATGTCACTATCACTATCACTATCAATATCACTATCTCTATCACTATCTCTATCTCTATCACTATCAATATCACTATCTCTATCACTATCAATATCACTATCACTATCTCTATCAATATCACTATCTCTATCACTATCTCTATCACTATCAATATCACTATCACTATCTCTATCACTATCTCTATCACTATCACTATCAATATCACTGTCACTATCAATATCACTATCTCTATCACTATCAATATCACTATCACTATCTCTATCACTATCTCTATCAATATCACTATCTCTATCACTATCTCTATCACTATCAATATCACTATCACTATATCACTATCTGTATCACTATCACCATCACTATCTCTATCACCATCACTATCTCTATCAATATCACTATCTCTATCACTATCAATATCACTATCTCTATCACTGTCACTATCTCTATCACTATCTCTATCACTATCTCTATCACTATCAATATCACTATAACTATCTCTATCACTATCAATATCACCATCTCTATCACTATCTCTATCAAAATCACTATCAATATCTCTGTCACTGTCACTATCTCTATCACTGTCACTATCTCTATCACTATATCAATATCACTATCTCTATCACTATCTCACTATCACTATCTCTATCTCACTATCACTATCTCTATCACTATCTCTGTCACTATCACTATATCACTATCTGTATCACTATCACCATCACTATCTCCATCACTATCTCTATCACAATCACTATCTCTATCACCATCTCTATCACAATCACTATCTCTATTACCATCACTATCACCATCACTATCTCTATCACCATCACTATCACTATCACTATCTCTATAACAATCACTATCTCTATCACCATCACTATCACTATCACTATCACCATTACTATCACTATCAATCCCAACCTTGACACCGACATTTAACCTGTAGTCCCATGAACCATCCCTGAGCCCAGTGAGTGCTGGGGTCTATGAGCACAGTCACTGAGGAGCGTCCCAACACGTCTTTACCCGCTCACATTCAGTGTCTTTCTGATGTCTCTGAAAACTCATCTTGACCCTGTAAGTCACCCAGCAGCCGTCCCAGAAGTGACCTTTATTGAACTTAAGAAGTGAGCGACCTAAACATGTCTTAACTTTTAGAGGTTTATCCTGACGTGTGTAATAACTGACGACAACTCGAGAACCTCGCTAAAGTACACAACATGGGCACATTTAGGCTGTCTTGGGAAAAAGGAAGTATACAAAGAAATGTGGAAGGAAAGACAAAAAATAAAAAAAACACACACTGGGGGAGTAAAATTGAGTGGATGGTGGAAATAAAATAAGTTGGACAGATAAAAAGTAAGGCTGAGAGTGAAATTGACTTCTGAAGTCAGAGCGTAACATTGGAAGAGACAGGGGACAGAGAAGAGATGAGAAATATAGAAAAACACATAAAGAAACTCGCTGATTCTCCAGGGACTTTTACTGCCTCCCTGTGAATAACAAATTAAGACCTACAATGTTTCCCATCTCAGCTTCTCATCCAATGCAGATATTTGTTTCATGTTCCCACCAGCCTCCCAGGGGAAAATCACGTCTTGGCACAACTCAAGAGATCAATACTGCAACATGATACGTGCATGAAGAGATTTCAGACAAACAAACAAATAAAACAGGAGTTGCTGCAGATAACAGCAAACATAATGCAAGACGTCTTCCATGACAGTGAGAGCAAAACGCAGCAGGATGAAAAACAGTCCACTAAAGATGAAAAAAGGCAAACAAAAACACACATAATGAGAGAGGTGATGAGACGATGGCGCAGGTTACCACAGGTAGAAGAGGACATAGTCAACATAGCTACCTAGAAAGGCCATGACACAGATGCTGATAGCAAACATGGAGCTGAGGCTGAGGCTGTTGCTGTCCTCGTTATGGAACATGGCGAGCGTCACCTCGCAGTGGCGTCCCCGGTAGCCCTCAATGCAGTGGCAGGAGTAGCGGGACGGAGAGTGAGCTACGCAGGTGCCATGGCGGCACGGCCGGCTGGCGCACAGCGTGTAGACGCACACTTTGCCCAGGGGGCTGTCCTTGTTCATGTGACCTGGAGGGCACCTGCATAGACAGGGGAAAGGCGATGGTGGTGTCAAGCAAAGACAAGAGATACTTGGGAAGCTGCAATGTAAGCTGACAGTGTGAAAATAAATCCTCCAGGAGTGACTGTACAGCGCTTACATCTGCTTCAAAGACACGCTGCCTGAAAGTTACAGCGTTAACTGTCCTCAAACTGACAAAAAAAGACAAAGAAGGAACTGAGACACTACAGCTGGCTCACAGTAGTACTCTCGCAGTATATTTATACAAAATATCCCCTGAATATCAGTCACCCTTGCCCCCTGCTTCTCACAGTGCCAAGTGGCCTGAGGCTGTGCTGCAGTCACAGAATATGGATATCCAAGCACACTGTAAAGCCCCACACTGGTTTGGAGTCTCAAAATTACAGCCAGGGACTTAGTGGTCCTGCAGAGTTAAAAGGATCAGCCAAGGCTCCGAAAGCCCTGCTGTCATGCACTGTTCTCTCAAGTTGACATTCTATTAGACACACAGTTTAAGAGGACTGAACTCAGCCGAGCTGCCATCTGGCGGACACTTCAGTTGGAAGCGTGTGACAGAAAACTGATCAGACTGAATGTGCCAACAGCTACTCAAGCTCTGGTTTTATTTTTTCATGGGAGTTCTATTCATTTGAAGGGATCCAGAACATGCTTACAGCAGGAGTAGATAGGAACTCGACCCTTGATGGCACCCTGTAAAAAGGTGCATAACTGGAACTCGTTTCAGTATCAATTAGGTCATTGTTAAGTATTGATTTGTGGATCTGCTCAGACACCACTGATGACATCATCATGGCATCAACCATCAACAGCCGGTGTTAAAACTAAACCTGTTAAACTGACGCTCTCTGGACTGCCCTCACGTTACTACTGCAACAACAACAAACACGGATGTCTGTTTGCACAGGAACTTTGTATGACCTTTTTTTGGATGTCTTCGCCCTTCCAGACCCTTAGTTGTTGGGTTCAGATCCAGTGGGGGGGGGGGGGGGGGGTTGTGGGTCCTGCATGGACCCCCACTCAGACCTGCTTCAGGGGTGCGTACCTACTGAGTGACCTGAGCTCTGCTGCCTGTTTTTCCACAGCAGAAGCAGTCAGTAAGTGAAGAATGAGGAGGTCTAGCGGTGCCCCCCTGCTGCATCCAGCAGTCACATCTTCAAGCCACAGTAGCACTCATACTGCAGGCCTGCAGGAGAGCTGCAGGAGAGCTATCCCAGCAGGCTGCTACTGCTGCTGCACCTCTACTTCAGATCCAGACAGCAGGCACAGGCCCGCTGGCCCAGCTTCCTCCATTTTGGTTTCTCTTCTGGGTTGTGCCGCTGCCATAGTGGAAGTGCTGGAGTTTGACGACAAGGGAGCCAGGCTCCATTGCAGCTGTCATGCATGGCCAGGATCTATACTGCCATGGTTTAGTCCTCCTCTACATTCAGGGGACGAAGCTAACGGTCAGTTTGGCAAAAGTGGGCAGGGAAATCGCGGCTACATCCATGGTGCCAACATGCACAGTCACGGCAGGACAGCTTGTGGGAACAGGCTCAGATTAGACAGTTGGCCCTTCATCATTCATGTCAAATTAAGTTCAGTCATTTGATGGAAGTGTGTGCTGCATGTCATCCAGCCACAATGGCTACAAAGGCCACGAAGGTTACAAAGGCCACGAAGGCTACGAAGGCCACGAGGGCTACGAAGGCCACGAAGGCTACAAAGGCCACAAAGGTTACAAAGGCCACGAAGGCTACGAAGGCCACAAAGGCTACAAAGGCCACGAAGGCTACGAAGACCACAAAGGCTATGAAGGCTACAAAGGCCATGAAGACCACGAGGGCCACAAAGGCTACGAAGACCACGAAGGCCACGAAGGCTACAAAGGCTACAAAGGCAATGAAGACCACTAAGGCCACAAAGGCTACGAAGGCCACAAAGGCTACGGAACACTGTGCACATCCTTGTTTTGTCAGAAATCTTTAGGGTTCTCTGACTCTGCAGCAGGGTTTACCCAGGATGTTGCTCTCAGGGGCGTCCCTGCTTGCAAATATCACTCAAGATATTATCATCAGAAACAAAGAGGCGCCTCACCCTGACGGTGTCTACGATGGTGAACAATGCACGCTGTCACTTTCACCACCCTGCCTCTCTATTAAGGGATGGAACCACAGCCAAATCCCAAACTCACATCTAAAATCCAGACAAACCCCTTTTAGTCAAGACTTATTTCCCTCAAGGCCCCCCCATAGAAATAAGGCAGAGAAAGCATATCCCTGACTCAGTCTCAGCATGGGGGAGTGAGCACTTGTGCCTCTGACAAGTGAGAAAATCACAAGAACTTTTAGTGCATCAGGAGCCGAGTCATCCACAGAACGCCCCCCCCCCCCCCCCCGAGGTACAGCACAAGCTGACATCTTCTGAGTTCCTTTTTCTTCTACATGTCCTTTAATCTTTGCGCTCTCACTGTGGACGAGTGAACTTTCCATCCTCACATCTGTTGCCTGTCTGCATTACTGCTATATGTCACATCGTAACTCCAGATTCTTTAAGTATATATAAGTAGGTAAACCCCTTAAACTCATTGGCACTGCCAGAAAAATTTTGGATGCACTGGGAAGCAACTGAAAATCTTAATAATGTGCATGTGAACAAGGACTGAATGGCTCTTAATCTTCCTTCACACTGTAAAAAAAAAATGTGCGGTTTTATAATTTAGACCACTACAGCTAGCTAACTTTAGCACTGGGCCTAGGTGAGGCTTGATGCCTATTTATGAACCTGGTGACCACTGAACCCTGAACCTGCTGACGCGCTGCCAAGTGCTGCTTTTCCTCTCAAATTTCCCGCTGTTCCACAAAAAAAGTTTAAACTAAGTTAAAATTATTAGAACTGGTGGGGTGCAGCAACAGAGCGAGGGAGACCTGCCACCTAGTCGGGCTGCCCCCGATAGGGCGCCCCCTAGTAGGGCACCCCCTAGTAGGGCTGCACCACAAAGCCAGTGCAGTGATTTCCCCTCTGAGGACAGCTTTTGAGGGCTCCTCTTCCACTCATAGAATCAAGAGTTACAATACACAACTGATAACACAGAGCTTACAGAATTCTACACTTGTAAATTTTAATTATTTTCATCAAAAAGACTTTGGATCCAACAGCTTTTTATCCACTAATGTAAGGTTTTAGGGAATTATTCATCAATTACAGTGGAGTTCCACCCCTCTAACCACAACAGAAAGTGATGCAACCTTCCCTATAAAAAGTGGACTAACTTGAAGTAGCTCATAAGATGTTGTTGCAACAGGTGCTCAGCCTCACCTGTCTTACTGTGTAGGTGTGTCTCTACCAGAGTGATCACCTGATTACCTGCAAACCCTCAGCTGTGGTCAAGCCAGCACTGCAGCCTCAGTCACTCTCAAAACTTCACCAGACTCTCTCGTTGTTGCCAAATCACCAGGCTTGTGCCGACAGTCTGTTCCTGACCTTCTGCTCTGGTTTATAGCCCTCAGCTGTACCTCTGCTTGCCGTTTTTGCAGCTGCCTGCTGTTTCTTTGTCTTTATCACTTTATCCTTCAGAGAAACAAGTGTTGTATGTTTTTGACTCCTGCCCTAGGGGTCTGCCAACAGAAGCACCAGCCAAGAAGGGGGGCTCACCGAGTTCTCCTCCAGCTTCAATTATTGAACATCCTTTAGATGAGGTTCTAATTCTGACTGTTGTTTGATTTGCTGCTGTTTTTAAAGCATGACTGTTGCCATTGTGACTCAAATGTGAGGTCACATGAACCCTTTCACTCAAGATTCTGATCAGGCATCTTCATATCTGAAAGGAACAACTAAAACTCTCCGTTCCCAGGATGCTGCTGGTTATGCTGCCATAGGCCTAGACTGCCGGGGGACTCCCATGATGCACTGAGCTTCTCCCTCCTTCTGGACTCATTCATGTCTCATTCATGTATGTTACCAGCTTGACTTCTCCTCTAAAGTCTTTGCTCTCTCTCACCTCACAGATTCTCTAGGATGGACTGTTATTATTAGCAACAGTGCTGATTTGCTTTAACACCATCAGGGTTGTATGAGGAGATCAGCATGAGTGCAGCAGGGTGGAGCAGCGGTCCTCCATCTATCTATCTCTCTATCTATCCATCTATCTATCTATCTATCTATCTATCCATCTATCTCTCTATCTATCTATCATCTATCTATCTATCTATCATCCATCTATCATCTATCTATCATCTATCCATCCCTCTATCTATCCATCCACCTATCTGTCTATCTACCATCTATCTATCTATCCATCCACCTATCTGTCTATCTACCATCTATCTATCTATCCATCCATCTATCTACCCATCCATCTATCAATCATCTATCTATCTATCTATCTATCCATCCATCCATCTATCTATCTGTCCGTCCATCCATCCATCCACCCATCCATCCATCCACCCATCCATCTATCTATCTGTCAATCTATCCATCTATCTATCTATCTATCTATCTATCTCTCTATCTATCCATCTATCTATCTATCTATCTGTCCATCCGTCCATTCATCCATCTATCCGTCCATTCGTCCATCTATCCATCCATCCGTCCATCCATCCATTCGTCCATCCATCCATCTATCTATCTATCTATCTATCTATCTATCTATCTATCTATCTATAACGGTTATTAGGACCTGCGTTAAGTCACTCCTTCCTTTTTCCTTTGGTGTCAGTCATTGTCATGTCAACACTGTGTTTGATACGAGCAAATGAAGAACTTCAGTCTTCTTCCTCTGTCTCTTGTAGCGACCGGTCGAGGCAGATGGCCGCCCCATGAAGACCAGGTCTGCTCTGCTGTTTCTGCCCGTTCGAAGGCAGTTCTGGTCACTGCTGTTGCCAGGTGTTGCTCACGGGGAGCTGTTGGGTCTCTGGTGGTTCTAAATTCTCTTTGTTCAGTGTCATGAGCTAATCTTTGTTGTGACTACGGAAATAAAACCGACTACCGACAAATGAGATGGAACTGGGCCCACCTCTGTAGCAGCATTTCATCTTGTGTTCTTCATACTTAAATTTTCTGTTTTCCCCTCGCTGCTGAAGCAATGCCATACCGAGCCGGTTGTGACATCACGTCTACACAGAATTTATGAGTAGAGTGCTAGCATTATTATTTCATCATAAACAAGGCTTTGGTATGGGCTGCTTGTCTCTGGATGTGTGTGTGTGTGTGTGTGTGTGTGTGTGTGTGTGTGTGTGTGTGTGTGTGTGTGAGTATGTAAGTGCATTGTGGGGTATTTATTCTTTATATTTTCAGGACCTGCACTCGTGGTGTCTCCAGAGGTCTGCGCAGACGAGCGGCGGGGAGCATTGATGTTTCCTGCAGGCTTCTGAGGAGCAGCCGATGGAGATGCCCTGGGAAGAGACCACCTGAAGGCCCTCTGAAGGCTGGTGCCGGTCCAGGAGGACGGGGCGGTGGTTAAATCGCAAATCGCGCATACAGCCTTTAGGGAGCGAGAGACAGGAGGTCGAGAAACAAACAAACAAACAAACAAACATCTGAATTTTTACGATGCCAGAAGACACACCGAGACACCAGTCCTCAGGCTAAATCTTTTATGGACTTACATTTAAACAACAGCAAGGATGTAACCTCAGGTACACAGACACATACAAACAGAAACCGACTTGCTGACACACCTGCAGACCAAGCACACAAACAGCCCTGGGCTACGATGTCAGCGTGGACTTATTTGCAGGATATTTTCTCTGTTGGTTCGTTTGCTCATGCTGTGGGAAACATGGAGTCTAACACATCATTTCAGCACAGATCAGTGCCACTGACTCACTTTGTTCTCATCAGCATGAAAGTGTGGGATCAAGACACTTTGAGTCATGATGTGAAGATGGACTGAAATCACCGGAACTCACAGCTACTGAATCCTGCCTGTTGACATTTGTTTGCGCACTGACAGTTACCCACATTCAAGCGCCAGTTCGCAGCGTCCATTGACTGTGACTTCCCCCTCATCCAGGAATATACTCACTCCTTTAACTGAACTTGGAACACTTCAACACATCTGCAGTGAACCCACCTAGGAAACTGCGGTTGTGTCCTGAGGGAAAAGAGTTTCCAAGCATCACAACAGAAGGGTCAATAATGATCTCTTGACTCCGCCCAGGGGAAGCTGTAACCTCCCGCCGTCCTCCACCCCCATCCAGTTGCAGACTGAACTCTCGACCGTAGCGGCTCAGCTCCAGCTCGTGCCATTCCCCGTCATCCAGGCGATGGAACGGCAGTGTCAAGTTGTAGTCTCCATCTCCGAGGTTGTACAAAACAGCCAGCAAACCCTGAATAATCTGAGACAGGAAAAAGAGCTTTACAGTTCCAGTGTGTGAATGAAAGATGCTGTGGGAATGCTCAGTCCTCTCAGATGCTCTGCACATTTGAGGCATCACCTTCTGAACTGCATTTGGAACAGAAGTCAGCTGATGAGCTTTCTCATCAGCACACTGCTGGCAGTGAGGATAAACCTGTAAATTGGGGTGACACTGACAGAGCTGGACTGCTGCCACATAGCTGCGTATTGTGTTGACGGCCAGAAAAAGATCTTAGAATCATCAGAGTCAGGAACACTGTGCACATTCAAACCTATTTTTAGGCCGGTTGCAGAAAACAACACTTGTAAAGGTAGAGAAGAATGGATCTTCAGACAATGGTCTTTCCCTCCTCATACTTTATAAAGCCCATGAAGTGACGTTGGACGCAGCAGGCTCTTCCTCAGGTAAACGACTCCAGCATGTGAATATTCATCTCCAGCATAAAAACACTGTGAGAAGTAGGCCAGCTCCCATGGTGAAGAAAAGGTTGAACCCTGGTTTGTCAAATTCAACTTCAGAGAAATAACTGGTGAAACCTGCCAGAAAATAAAACAGCATCCACAGTCCTGAGGTCAAAATTAATTCAGCACTTTTTGCAGCCATGATGCTTTGCGAAGCTGGCGTGCACACATCAGTGCATGGCAGGAGCTGGAGTCGTCCCAAAGGGAAGGTATACAAGAAACAACAATTATCTTCAGCAGTTAAGGATGAGTGAACACAATGGACTCCACCAATGAGGAGCTCCAATAACTGCAGCTTGTACATGTCCAAAGCTTAATTGGAAACAGTGGGGCAAGATAATTCACATTCAGACTGGCCTGCATAAACTACTGCTCCCTCAGCAGGGCATCTCCAATGCATCTCCCCCACCACACACACACACACACACACACACACACACACACACACACACACACACACACACACACGCCTCACTAAATACTCAACTAATAGAAAAAGAAAAATTCGGATTCAATAAACTCTAAGCAGTGCCTCCGGAGATGCACCCAATCACCAACGAACACAAAGTGAATGTCTGAAGTCTAAATGTATTTCACTTTCAAAGTCAAATCACATTTGTGTGAGAAAAAAGGAGAAGCTGGGATTTTAGATTCATGACAGTTATTCCCAAAAAACTACTTTACTGGTGGCATTTAAGAAATGTTTTCTTTCCAGAGACAGCGCCGTCCTCAGAGAGCCACGTGTTGATTTTACTCAGCCAGCCCCTGGTAACCTTTGTGTGGAAGTGTGGCTATTTACTCAGCGTGCACTCCATGCCATATTAGAGGAAAAAGGCAGAGAGACAGCCCTTTAATTTAGGGTTTGTTGTCAGAAAACACACCAGGCATTTGTTCAAGTGTTTCTAAGACTTTTGAGACAAAGGGGCAGAAAAACTTTCCCGCAGACATCAGATCTTTTAAACAGCTCAACAAGTCAGTTCAAGAGAGGCTTCGCAGCCCGTGAACAGCCGGGGCTACAGCCTTTTCCTTTTCCTGTCACTGTGGGACAGACTCAAGGAAATAGGACAACACTGTTTTTCTTCATGTAGCGTAAAAACCCCAGAGAGGCCAAAGCTTTAAACAGTGCTGTCGAACATGTAGCAAGCACAAAGACAGGCGGGTGTTGTGGAATAGACCTTAAGTGAGACAGGTTCACTGCAAACAGCTGACGAGTGAGTTCACCACAAGCAAAAGTCCAGGCAGAGGCATTCACTTCCAGGTGCCTGACAGACACTGAGATGAAAGCCCCAAGCCCACGCTTTATATCCATTCAGGGATGTGTCATTCAGCAAAAATGCTAAATGGACTGCATTGATAAAGTGCTTTTCTACCTTAACGTTACTCAAAGCCTTTTACAATACAGACTCTCACATTCACTCACAAACGGTGGCGGGGCAGCCATGCAAGGCCAATCGCCAAACCAGCGATTAGCGGATGACCTGCTCTGCCTCCTGATCCACAGCTGCAGTACAGCACAGCACCAGCGCAGCTCTGAGAGGGAGGGACTGGTCTCCTGGGTGAGACTGAGGTGGAGTGAGCAGCCTGGATGCAGACATGACTTTGAAGCACACTGTGGCAGCAGCACTGCACAGGGGACCCAACCTTCATCTAAGAGCAGGCTGCTCTTGACTCTCAGTGGATGCAGCTGCTTACCTACCATACCAAATTTATGTGAAATATTTAACCAGACACAAAAATAACCTTGAATAAATGGGAGCTATTTTTCCTAAATAGCAGCATCTCCAAAGACACATTCTACAGAGTTCCTGAAAGACCTTGTTGAGACCATACATGTGTCAATCAGCAGCCCCCTCCGTATCCACCCATATGTCTCCAACCCCGGTATTACTCACTCTCCCTCTGACAAGCATTTGCAGCAATCACTTTTCAGGCCCTAATCATCATTTGAAGGCTCAAAAACAAGACAATCACAGTCGTCAAGGTGGAGTGAGGAGTGACCAGGCGTGACTCACCTCTAATCGCAGGTATTCGTTCTGCTCCTGGGAAAGCAGGCTCAGGATGACACCGGCAGCGGCACGTGTCCGGATCCCAATCTGGAACCTTGTTTGACGTGCGGGCAGCGACCACAAGAACTGGAACTGAATGTGACTCCGTCCATCAAAGGAGTACTCTGGAGCCACTTGTCAATCAAAAACAACACAAGCGTGCTTAATTAATTCAGCTGTCAACTGGGAAATGAAAAAGTGGAGCACAGCGAGGATGTTCCTCTGATAAAACCCTACGGCGATGTCATCTTCCAGCAGCAGCGACTTGACATTTTAGACCACGTCACATTGCGATGGAGTACTCGGACTACTGCCTGTTATACCTCGTTCACACTGCGGCCCAGTAAACCCTGCTTCACACTGGCAGCTGAAGGAGCCCCACTCGCCCTGACAGCGTCCCCTCTTGCCACAGGAAGGAAGCTGCTCCACGTTAGTGCAGTGCTCATCAATAAGAGGGCAGCCCGGCACGGTGTTGGAGGATTCAGCCGGGGAACCAAGGTCGTACAGCTGAGGGGAAGAACAGCAGAAGAATATGAGCTTGGGTAAAAGAGAGAGAAAATGATAGAGTGAACATCTCTTCTCTGCAAGCAATCAGGGAAGAGTGTAAGAAAATTGATTGCATGGAAAAAAAGTGATCTTATGTGGAGACCATAAACTATTACCTGATCTCTGATTGATTACAGGTATATTGATGCTTGATTGGTCTTTTCTCAAAAGTGCCATCTCGTAATGACTCTTCATATAAGAGATGAGATGCACTGTATTAATCCAGTAGGGTTAGAGCATCGAGAGAAGCAGAAGAGAAGCTGCAGTGAAGGGATGCAGCCTAACAAGTACAACGACTTGAACATAGTCAGGTTTCAGGTCTCATGCCCCCCCCCCCCCCCCCCCCCCCAAACCTCCTCCCAAGGTAGTTACAGTATTATGGCAAACCCGTGCGTGTACTGGTGCTACGCTGTCGTCGGTCTGGGGGAAGTAAACTACAACCTAGAGAATCTTCTTAACGAGGACATGTAGTCATCATAACAAAGCCAGCATTGGAAAGCTCTCATCTTTTTGAAGTATTCAGCAATCACAATATAATAACATCCCAAAGAGCTAGCAGTAAGCTAATGGATAGCTGCCGAGCTAACACGAAACATGTTTGCTAACCTAGCTTTCACATTAGCAAGTGACTGACCGATTTGGATGGCGTTTGATGTGGTTGATCCACAACAGTTTTGTGCCTCGCATTTGATTTGTTTAGCTGAAAGTCCTGACTGATGCTGCAGGTGTTTGCTGCTGCTGCATCATCTGTTGCTACCTGGTGTTGCTACGACTAATCTGCCCCAAACTGAACTGGTTCCTCCTTGGACCAAAAATCAGCCTCATAGATTTGAGAATATCCTGCTGAACAAACCAAAAAAAACAAACGACACCCAGACAGGACCTCCTGGCTGAGGTAATACTGAAGGCACAAACAGAAGGAAGCTGTAATTAATAAACATCTACTTTATTATCAGCAGACAGAAGAGCAAACAGGAGAGACACAAATACGATAATATAGGAAATGTATCTGTTTTAATACAAAGAAGTAGTCGGAAGACTTTACAGCTGAGTTGTGTGATTTGTTACATATTTTAAATTTACTACACAACAACAGATGTACTGTCCTAAATGTGAGGTATCTCCTGTACTGTGGGTCTGCTTCCAATAGTTCGATCTACAGACAAACAGATGTTGGACCAGAAGAATGCGGTCCTGCAGAGACATCGGCACTCCAGCATCTACAGCAGGGGAGTAAGTGTGGACCAGTCACCATGTTTCTCAGTGAGTGTGTTTGTAAAGGTGCTACTGACATGTCAGTGACAACCCATGAAGCCCACACATGCAAAGAAATCAAACCAAAATGAAACGACACAGGGAAGAAGTGTTGACCACATGAAGAAAAGGAGGTGCAAAAAGGCCCAGACAGCAGCTGAAACCTGTCAGTCGTCAAAAGCAGCCCCGCCCTCACGTTAATATCAGCTGGTCCAGCTCCGACTGACGGCCTATGAACAGGTGACTCATCGCCAAGGTCGGTGTTGGGCAAGTTCATTTTCTACATGAACTGGTTCAAAGTTCAGTTGGCAGATTTTAACTCGTTCAGTTCAAAGTTCATGATTCAAAATTTTGAACTAAGTTCACAGTTCTAACTCGTTCAGTTCTTTTTCCCATATGTTGCTTTGAGCTACTATTTTTAAAAATGGCTGCTCCAGCCCATGTAGGAGCACAGACAGCAGTTATTGTCTCAGTTCGAACAATCAGACAAAGCGTCAGACTGCATCTTCATCTTCAACTTTGTATCCTCCTACATCCTTTATTTACCTGCACGTTCCGTGAGAGGCTACCGGGTGCTTCAGGTCAACACGTTTCAGGTTTGCGGTGGCTGTGACTGAAGTGCATGTTTTCCTTTTGAAACCTGGCGGGCAGAGTTTGCACGGAAATGTGAGACTTTTCCCATCTTCCTGGACTTTGTCATAAAACTCGTTTAAACTCGTTTAAATGACCCTACGACACAATCCTTGCTGGTTTGTTGAGTCCAGTTTCGTCTCGTCCGTGGGCTGGAACTACATGCCGCTCCTGTCGCCTCCTCCATGCCGCTTTCTGTTTTGATGATGCGTGCGGCGGCGCGACACTGGTGGCTGGTGTTGCCAGATTGGGTGTTTTTCCGTTATATATTAAGAGGTGTTTACAGAGATTTTTCAGCTGGATTTTTTCCTGAAATCTGGTACCCCACTGAACGAAGATGAACGAGAGAGCGAACCGTTCACAGACACCAGAGGGAACGCGTTCACAGGAGCGTTCACTAGGCAGCAGGGCTGTACGTTCGTTTCAGGTTCCTCCAAAATATGAATGCGTTCAGGCACAACACTGGCCAAGGTGTCACACAGGAACCGTCTCATGATGGGTAGCAGCACAGACACTGAAGGCGTTGGTTCCAGAAGGATGTGGAAACCCCTGAATGTTCCAGTGAGCTGCACCATGGAAACGAGGAGCTGTCCAGGAGCCAAGGACTGCGGTGGAGAGCTTCAGAAAGACCTGGAATTAGCAGGTCCAGTCGTTCCAAAGAAACAAGTCACGCACTCAACAGCCGTGGCCTGGATGAGCGCTCGCCCCGCAAAACAAGCAGCGAGTTCCTCCACACAGGAGGCGTCTTGGAGCTCCGATTACCAACAAGGCTTTTGTTCAAAGTACCAAATACATTTAAGTAACTGGGGTCAACACTTCTTCCCTGTCGTTTCATTTTATGACACACGACTTAATTCCTGGACATCTGAGGTTTGATTTCTTTGCATGTGTGGGCTTGATGGGTTGTCACTGACGTCTGGTGAATGTCATGTCAGTAGCACCTTTGGAAACATGTTTACTGAGAAACATGGGGACTTGTTCAACACTTATTTACTCGCTGTAAATACACATCTATCCAAGCAGGTAAAGAATACAGATTTAGACATGTACTCCCACTGTTCCATGCTGTACCTTGGTGTCCACCAGCACGTTCCTTATACAGCCAGTGTAGTGTTTGTGCTGCAGCTGTGGGTATTCATACGACACGTTCGTGTTTACTCCTCCGAGCTGCAGCACGTAACTCCCATTCAGATACCTCGAAGAAGAAGAAGCAAAACATCTCTGACTATGCATGTAAACAGAGGAGAATGTAAGCAGGAAGAAAAGGCAAAAGACACCATGTTAGTTCTCAAGGTTACAATGCAAAACTCAATAAAACACAGAATGCGAGCTTAGAAAACAAGGGGAGCACAAACCATGTGAGCTGTCAAGGTTAAAATTCATGGTTTCATTCTTTCCTGGCTCAGGCTGTCGTTATGTTTACTGCTTTCGGACAACAGATGTCGTATCGTATTACTGTTCTTTTTATTTTGGAAATGGATGCATGATGGGGAAAAAATCCCAAGCAGACAGATTCTGCACAGCAACTCTTAAGGTTAAGGTTATTTTCAGAACTGGCTGGAGATGAGAAAACACACAGCGTCTACCTCTGCGCCAACAGCAGCTTGTTAGCAAGTGTATACCCTGTTTAAGAATGTAACTGTGTAGCACCTCATACAGTTGAACTCAAACCAAGATTACAGCCTAGTAAAACAGTACTTGACATGTAGAGAACAGAGCAGTAGTAAAATCCTTACGTCAGTTGTTAAACACATCAAATTGAATGGAGGCAGAATGAGGCCACGGTGGCGGAAAGCAAACTGTGGCAATGAAAAACAGACTCATTGCATTTAAAGGATTATATCTGAGGATATCATCTCCAGTCTCTCCCCTCCAGGGCGGAGAGCACTGAGAGACGGAGCACAAGCTGAGTACCTAACTGATTTGATTTTGATAAATGGCTCACTTGTTCATAAACACCATTTTAGATACAGTTAACATCGATTATAAGATGGCTTTTTTACTGTAATCTACCAAATGTTAGCACAATTTCTTTTCTGTGCTGAGGGAAGAGTCAAGGCGCTGCAGTTGTCAACTAAGCTTTACAATCTGCAAAGAGTTTAGAGCATTTATAAATTCATCAATACATTCATCAATCATGGGGATAACTGGTAACAGAGGCATTTAAGTGTGGCTTCACCCAAAACGTGTATTTTGCCCTTCAGACACTCTCAAAAAGAGCTTGAGCTCATAAAGACCTTTTTTCACTGCATCACTTCCTTTGTGATGCAGACAGCCAGGTATCGTCACCTTCTTAAAATAACTGCCTCAGTCATTTTTGACATTTTTTCCCCCCTATATCAACTCCGTATAACATTTTGTCTCCATTTTTTGTGGTTTCTGAAAAAAACTTCAAAAAATTGACTATTTTCAGAAGGTGCAGTACGTTTTCAGCTTGAAGCCAACAGAGACCGATAGCTACCAACTACACACAGCAGACCAACTGGCAGCAAATGTCCGTTTGCAGACTCTCGAGTGCATCGTTGGATAAGATCCACGTCTTCTCAATCCAGCTGTGCGCTCAGGAAGTTTGGCATGACTGTAAAGCCCTTTCACACTGCACCAAAAAGCAGGTCAACACGGGTTTTTTGGCACTCTGAAAGGGTCGACTCGGCATTTCGACCCGCATCGACCGACTCGCCAAGCAACCCGGGTGTTTAGCAGCTCAGCTCGGCTCGCCTGTAGTGTGAAAAAGGCAACCCGCGTCGTCTCAGGTTTCACGCGACCTTCCTGTCGCATCCTGACTTTGTCTCTGTGCCGCCTGTCAGGCTTTGCCTGTCGCTTCTTCAGCTCCCTTCCAGATGAGCCACAAACTCCATCCTCCTTTGCTGCTTTAGCGCTCGGACATTTTCCAGTCTGCGCCAAGTTTGTTTGCTTTGCAAAAGAGACAACATTGCAATGCACGCAACGACAACGCTAACATTCGACTCTACGACGTCCATGTTGTCCTTTGTTTACCTCTCAGTGCACGTTTACATGAAATGATGCGTTAACGCGCGTTTTTCAGTGTGAAAAGAGTATAAATGAGCGCAAGCGAGCTGCTGTAACTGAGGGAGCCAGCAGGTTGCGTTTGGCGCAAGTACGGATAAGCTAAATATACTTGACTGGCTCTTTCTGCATTCTGGAGTCAAATAAAGTGATCCAATGGTGATAAAACATCTTGGTAGGCTCAGGACACGTATTCATGAGGACTTGAAGGAACTTTGTGGGTGAAGCACTGCTTTACTTATATAATGAACTTATTTAAATTCCTTCTGAACACTAAGGATACTTCTAATCTCCCAGGAAACCAAATCTAACCTGTACTGTGATGTTGCTGTCTTGATATTTGTTTCAAGCATCTAAATAATTAAGAAATAATTCCTAGCTACTGTACTCTATAATTCTATATCCAAAATCTGTTTTCAGCTTTCCAGCATTGCAAACTGCCATTACTCCACCTGCTAGGAGCTAGCGTCCACAGGGGTAAACACAATGAATGTTTACCCCTGTGGGGGCACGGGGCATGTAGCCACTGTCCCCCAGGACCATGAATGTTTTTTGGGGTTTAAAAGCAGTGAAGAGGAGAAACCGACTCTGTGGTTGGTAACCACAGCTCCTTCCCATGAGGAGCTGCGGAGAATTTATAAATCTAATTGTTGGCCACTTCAACAACAAATAAGCTCGTTTCAAGAGAGAAGCATGCAGCCACAGTTGTGCATGTAACCAGTTCGTTCATGTATGATGAAATATCATAAAAGCTCTTTGTGACCCATCACGTGCTGATGTTGTGCTGGCAGACTGAAGCCTGCACAGTTGCTCGGACTTGATTATTGATCTTACTTGTCCCTGTTTGGTGTGACCCCTCGGATTTCACAGGATGATCGGTCCTCTGTCATCGCCCATGAGTCCACGCCTTCCGTCTCCATGACAATTGCGCTGGAGCATCGATCCAGAGTGAAGCGCACTTCCTTTAAATTGGGGAAGAGTGAAGAGAGGTCATCACAGCTGCATGCGGGGCTGTGGGAGGCTGCTGTCGCCAGGACCACTTGAGAAATAACTGCACACATTGTAGTTTCCATTCATATGATTGCACTTCTCTCACTTTGCTGTTACTCCTCACATCCAGGCGATGCCAGCGTTTGTCTGCCACCCCGACGTTATTTGTTAGCTGGAGGACCAGGGTCCCAGAACCATGGTTAACTTTCAGACTGGGTGCCCCACCAATCAGCTCTAGAAACGATAGAAAGAGAGACAGAAAAATATAAAAGTCAAGAGACTTTGGAAAAACAATCTCATCTCAAAACAAACACATGAACGACAAAATACATAAAAAAAATAAGATGATGACAAAAAAATTTCAAAGAATACTTGAGACACTGAATGGTGTGAATGTGACGACACATGCAGCAGCAAGTCCTGAGTAGTTTCACTTAAATTAGCGGTCAGGGTGTCACCCGACTTCATGATGCCCCGCCCCCCCCCCCCCCCTTCTGATTACGACGCAGCTTGTTGTTTATCTTATCTAATTCATGTTGGCACCAGAAATACGAGTGAGCTCCCCCCCAATGTTTGGAGTGGAGTCAGAAATTGAAGGCATGAATAAAACTGATAAAGAGAAGACAATCAGCATGATTATCTCCTGTGGAAAGTGATAAATAATTCTGTGTAATTTGGGTGATTGAACCATACAAGTAGAAAAAGCCCAGAAACCTTGTTGTGGTAACTGTTCATAAGTGTGTGTGTGTGTGTGTGTGTGTGTGTGTGTGTGTGTGTGTGTGTGTGTGTGTGTGTGTGTGTGTGTGTGGGACCGAGAAATATAAGCAAGGTTAAACAATTAGTACTTTGCCATTAAAAGCTACAAAGTCACTTAGCATATGTTTACAACCCTCCAACTGTTAATTTAAAATAATACTTGAACCAAAAAGTGTATTTTGTCTTTTAAATATTTAAATACTCACAAATAGTTGCCATGAGCTCACAAGAACATTTATCTCCCCTGCATCACTTCTTCAGGCCTCTAAAAGCAGAACGACTCAGCCACGTCCATACCTAGCTGGAGGCTAATGACAGCTCCGTCTGCATTATGGAGCCACAAAGAGGTGACGCAGCAGGGAAAAAGGTCTTCCTCAGCCCAAGACAACTCTGTTCGGTGCACCTCCTGTTCCCTGCAGTGTTTTACAGCACTTTCTGGTGAAGAGGCTTCATTAAGGTTAATTAGCTAGCTAAATATGACAGCGTCACTTTTAAGTACTCACATCTGAGCCATCATGTCAGCAGTAAGAAACCCTGCTGCCATGTCTTTGAGCAGGAGACAAAATGTCTACCAGGAACAGAGGTTGAACTGTTGCTGTGATGCTGAAGCTACGGTGACGCAAAAAGATAATATCACGTCAACAAAGAACCACACACACTCATGCAACTCACAGTCACGCTGGTGTGTCTGTGTAGCCTCACGTTGAATACTTCTGGTATGATTCGGTTGCACGGCTCATATCCCTCAGTAGAAGACTGACGAACTGAATTTGCCTCATATATCTAATTTCCTACCACCCAGTAATTAAACACACCAAATTAACTTGCAGGTTTTAGTGAAATAATGGCCTGCAGGCTGCTTGGCACACATCTAATTATCCAGACTCATTCTTTACCGATGGCCATAAAGTCCTCGCTATCCCCAGGAAGCAGAGTTGCCAGCGGGCCGGCGTACAGTAGCAGGCCGTCGTCCTCCTCAGTCATAAACTCCAGTGAAAGATGGCTATCAAAACACGGCCTTATGGGGGGAAACCAGGCATAGCCGTTGCCAAGGAAACTGAGTCTCGTCTGCTGACAGTCTGGCCCCTCAAGCTGTGGGGGGCAGTGGCACCTGTAGCACCGAGCAGAAAGAAAAACAGAGAAATTCAAGAAAAACCAAGGGAAAGGAACAACCAGTCAACCAGCCTCCAATCACTGGATGTGAGCGGGGCGGCTCGTAGATGTGACAGCCTCGTAAAGTCACACAAACGGGGGCAGGGGTGGGTGGACTTTGCTCCGACACACAAAGCTGTCACAAGAAAACACGTTTATCAATCAATAGTTTGCAGCGGCCACAAAGCCCTGAATATTCAAGCCTGCGCTGAATCAATTAGCTACGAACACACCATTACTCCGGTCTAGACTTTATCTATCAGCTGCCTGGGCTGAACTCTCTGGAGACTGTCCCTGCACAGCACATCACATCTCTTTGTTAGCAGATAATTAATTCAATTTCTCTTACTCCTCTATGCTCCATGCCACTGCTGATTTCCTTTCCTTTTACTCACCTTTTTATTTCGTAGGTACTACACTGTTCTGCTGTTCTGTTCTTGTTCTTCCTCACTTTGATTAGAACCTCAGCTTTATGGACGGAAGCAGAAATATGAGCAAGGAATGTTTGTCCATAAGGGTACGACGCCATGAAAAACAGCCCATTTAGTAAGAGTGATGTGGGGGGGGCCGGTTGATCTCATCCTGTTCCCCTGCACTGCAGGAATGTGAGACAAGCTGGTTTTGCTGATAATGTCAAAGCCATCTATTTTCATGCAGCATCAGAGGAAAGCTGCGTGTACTGAGGCTGTTAGGGGCCCATCACTGTTTACTCTGCGGAGGGGCAACACATGTCGGGAATACTGATCCATACTCAGCTACAGGGGCATTGTGGGTAGAGTGTAGCTTTATGCATACATATATGCACGCATCGCAGCACTCTTTCATATGACTCATGGGTGGGGGGGGGCAAGAAGTGCAGCAATGTTTTCTCACCTCTGACTGACAATATCTGATCAGCAGCTGTCTGAGGCTGCCTGTTCAGCCCCTTCTACAGACGGTAGAGACAAAAATTGGATTCTTTACTGCATTCACATGAGAGCACGCATAAAGAACACGCAGGGAGACATCCCCTCACATAACGAGAGCTTCTGAGAGCGCAGCAATGGCTTTGACAACAATTAGAAAGATAAAAGGGGGAGAAGTTCCTGGCTCTCCGGGCGATGCCTTTGACAAACTTGCATGTTCATTACATGAACATGCAAGTTTGGCATTAGAGGAGATTTTGAGAAGTTGCAAGCAGAGAGGGGGCCACAGCTGCACTAATCCCCTTGCCCTATATTTATTTAATCTGGGCATTAGTGTTTGCATGAAATGAACTGCATGCTGTTTCATCTGTGTCCCACAGAGGCTCATACATTTGAAGTTTAAGGCCTTCACAATGATTACTGACATGCTGTCAATATTTAGGGTCAATAAAAATGTCAGTCACATTTATGCAAGGGTTATATTTCCTGTTTTTGGAGGTTTAAACAAAACGTTCCTAGGCCATAAATGTAGAGACCTAACTGAAAAGATTGGGCCAGTTTTCCCAACTGGCACACACATACAGTACGTGCACAGTAGTTCAACGGCAAAGACACCTTCTGCAAAATCCAGCTACTTTATATTCAGCTGACAATACAGCAGAGTAGCTCAAGGAAGTTAGGTCAAGTTACAGGTGAAGGAGATTCTTCTCACAAGGAGCACTGTTAGTGATTCTGGGCTCATTTTCCAGAATGTCACCCTTGCAGGAGGTCTAACAAGACTGCAAGGAAGACTGAAGCCCGGCAGGCACACGGAATATCTGACTTCTTCAAGCTCCAGTCCTGCTGAAACAGTGCAGCGTGCTTCTCACCTGTATCCGTTCAGGGTGTCGACGCAGGTTCCCCCATTAAGGCAGGGGTTAGCAGGGTAGAAGGAGCACGGCTGGTGGGTCATCTCCCTGGCAGCGCAGCCACATACTGCCAAGGGCGTCACCTTTACTGACACCAGGGATATAGCACCTGAGTCTACCAGGGTGGGAGAGTCGCTGATGCGCAGCTGTGTGGAACAGCCGCCTGCTGCCTTGCAGTCTGCACGTGCGCACTCATCCACCTGCACCTGGCTCACATTCACGCGCAGCAGTGATTGCAGCTGCAGAGGGGACAAAGGGGAAGCAGGGCGAGGCGGGGAGGAATAAATGGGAATTACAATAACTGTCAGTGAGGATACAAATATTTGTATCTGCAGTGTTTTATGTTGACAGTGCAGCACAGTAATAAACATGCGGATGGATGAAACCAGCTCACCAGAACTCAAAATGAGAATGAAACAACTTTCATGGTAGATGTTCTCTGAAGAGATGTTAAAACAATGGCATCCCTTAGACATGACGGACAAATTAAAACAGCAAAGACGGATGAAAGGAAAAGAGTAAAAGGAAAAGAAAGAGAAATGAATGGGAGAGATACAGAGGCCAGGGAAGTTGGTATGAAAATAAGAGGGCAGATAAAGCCCCTGTTATCTCTTTCCCTCAAGCTCTCAAGTGTATCACTTGATATATGAGCACTGATCTCTATCTGTCAAAGAAAACGGTATATATACCTTCTTTTTATGTGCTGCGAGGACACCGTGTAGTTTCTCTGAGCGCATGTAGCCAGTATCAGATAGCACGTAGAAGTGGATGTCCACAGTTCTCTCCTCTCGGTCCGCGATGCTGAAAATGTTGATGCTCCCCGGCCTGACAGACAGGGTTTCAGACAGGAAGTCCCAGAACACTTCCAGCCGACTCTTCCCCTCGACGTGAGAGTCGATAAAATCAGCTGTTGTAATGCCTTCAGGAGACAGGAGAGTGGGGGTTCATGCAATAAGAACAAATGGCTCGTCAATGACAACTACAGAGTTGATCAAAGACTACGGAGCTCCGACGTCATTAGCAGAAGAGGCAGCCTAACATCTCCCTCCATTGATCCACGTCCTCACTGAGACGTCACGCAATCAAGTCAAATCCTTTATTGCCTTCTGAGATCAGCGTTGGCCCTGTTCAGCCCCGCCATTAAGATGCATCCTGTGGGATCTGATCACAAGGGTGACAACACATTGAGATCCCGTCGCTCAACGGAAGGCGGTCCGCGGTGCACACGAGGTCTTGACAAAGAGCGAGAGACTTTAATGACCAGGAAATCAATCGCTGTTGAGGTGCCACCTTCTAATAATATCAGGAGAATGTGAGCAGTCATTTTTAATCTCTAAAAATGATAATGACTCGGAGTCAGAGGCATCTGCAATGGCCTGCGTCTGTGTTTGCCGAATGGCTTTTTAAATGTCAAGGACTTTACCTGACACTTCCAAATTGACCTTTATGACTCAGATTTGCTCCGTGAGACTGACAGAAAAATGAACACTCAAATTGTTACCAGCAAGCAACATGAATCCTCCACAATGCTGGAAGTGTTACATAATAAAAAAAAAAACAACCTCCTGACAGCATATTATTTCAGCATTATCTGGATTGACAACCTGATTATTATTCAGTGCAAGGCGCCAATCCATTTATGCTGTCTCTTTCAACATCAGCAATCAAAAAGCCGGCTGACAACAAGAGTGAGTTTCTGCTTTGTGTCAAACAATTTGGGGGGGGGGGTCAACTCAAGAGTTAAATCATAGCATCGTAGTCCCTGCTGCAAACAACCACTGAGCACAAAAATATTGTCTGAAGCAACACTTCACCCAAAAAGAGTATTTTGTCTTTCAAGGTCGCACAAATGGGCGCTCATAAGGAAACCAATGCACCACTTCTGTGTGACTCCAGAATGCACAAAGAGCCAGCCACATACCTTTAGCTTAACGCTAACGGAGACTGTCGGCTAACGACCGCAAAACCCTCTGAAAACATCAGTTTACAAACTCTCAAATTCCGCGTCCAGCATCGACCACGTCTTCTTTATCCAGTCTTGGATTTCAACTGAAACCAAACTAACTAGAACCCTTCTGGCTCGGCGCAACCCTGAACAAGAGCGTGTTCAACTGAATGCGGCAGCTGGTCACAAGCCGCACTACCATGAATGAGCGCCAAATCTAAAGAGTTGGAGTTTGTTTTGCGCTCTGATTTTAGTGTGTGTGGATTACTGAGGTTAGGGCCGGATAGAGATGATGTGTTTGAGAGTTTGTAGACTGAACAGTTTTGCTGTCTGTAGTCATTCGAGAGGGTCGTCAGCTGCAGGGTGAGTACTGCAGTGAGCTGGCTCTTTAATACAAAGAACAAAACTTCAGGCAGACGAACATTTGTGAGAACTTGAAGGTAAATGCACCTCGTGGGTGGAATATCACTCTAAACCATCAGACCAGGTCAGTGTTACCAGTCAATCGCAGAGAGGCGGACGACAGGATGGCCTCTTCCTCCAGGTCTCTGGCATGAACTCTGACCCCCGATATCACATTAGGCCACACCCCATCAGACACCTCCACCCTCAGCCAGTAGCTGCCGGCTGGAGCGTTCTGTCGGATCGTCAGCCCTCCTGAGCTCCGGTTCAGACTGAAGTATCTGAGAAACAGAGGACGGATAGGTTCAGGAGGTGGGGACGGCTTCAAAGGACATTGAAAGACAGAAAAAAGACAAGTGGCTTCTTTTGTTTCTGAGCACTTGTTCAGAGGAAAATACCTGACAGATGGCACCCAGACAAGTAGGGAATGCGTCAGCAGTACTTGGAATCACTCCAGAGGGAGGTGAATGCAAATTCATTTAAAAAATAAAAACAACAACAATGAAACAGGCAAAGAAAAGAAAGAGGCACAATTCTTTGGCTGCAAAAGCTCCTTAAAGGGCTTGATAGTTGTCATGGTAACTGTCAGAATTTGTTATATGAATAAAACAAATGTGCAATTGGTATTTCTAATCTGATCTTGAAGGTGTGAATAATAAATAGCTGCATAAGGTATCTGATAACGTCGGACGGTGCTCTGATGGCTGTTTCATACTGAGAACCTCATGTAGGAGGGCCGGTGGACGGTCCAGCGTGCTGACACTTGAAAGTCTGTTTGTGTTTTATATGTGAAAGTTCTGGGATTCGGATCTAAGCTAACCTGTTGAGCACGTTGCAGGCCACATTACTGAAAGCCTGAATGCTCTCCACGTTGCCAGTTCGGGCTCTGCAGGTGCTGCACATTTGGAGATCAGAATAAATGCATTTAACAAAAGGCCCTTACTTGGCTGCACTCGTCTCCAGAGTGTAGGTCTTGTTATCCCAGTCATCAGGATCTGGCGCATACACCTTGCCCAGTGGTGCATTCGCCATCCTTCCTGTTCAAAGTAAACACACCCACATTGATTGAGTCTGGACGGAATCTGCTGACGCCAACACTTTGTCTCTTCGTCCCTCTCATCTCCTTATCGTGCATTCTTGTGTTCTGCTCAAATTATTATGCTCATAACTGTGGAGCATCACTGCTGAAGTGAATAGGCTCTCAGCTCTCCACTTGAGGGAGCGTGAAGCTTAAGGAAGCAGCCATATCTCAGTATGGATTATGTTATTATCGACCTGCCGTGCCAGAGAACTGCAGCTGGGTAAACAATGGCAGCCTGGATGAGTCATGGCGCTGCTGCTTTCCACAATTACCAAAACTTCTATGTGGCTGAGTGTGTGATCAAAACACTAACTAGCTAGCTTAACCAACATACCTGGAGGCTAAACTACAACACGATGCTGGTCCTGATGTGATGCTCAGAAGAGCTTGAGGCACAAGTTTGGCAAGGGAGGAATATAGTGAGGGTTCGCCAGTTACATTACCATAACAAAACACTGTTGGAGTGTAAAAGAGAACACACAATTAGGAATTCCAGACAACACCACTCAGGTGGGAGAGGGAAAAAGCCTCAGTTACCCACTCCACTCAAGCAGCGCCTGCAGTGCAAAGCTCTGTAGGAAAACAAGGGCAAGGGAGAGAGATATGAGGGAGAAAGGGACAACTCACCCTTTCGGCTAAGCACATAGACATCTTTCTCTCCCGCCTGATGAGCATTATCATTCTGGTCGCCAATGGTGATGGTGAGCGTGCTTGTGGCAGTCACTGGCGGATCACCGCTGTCAATCATAATCACCGGTAAATAGAACTCTCTGTGCCTCTCCCTGTCGAATCTCCGCAGAGCAGTGAGTGTGGCAGAGCCGTTCCCATGATCCTGGAGGTGGAAGTCAGCTGAGTAGAGCGAGGGCAGGGAGAGGAGGAACGGCGGCCCGTGCTCGGGGGAATCTCTGTCCACCACGTGAAGCAGAGCTGAGCTCCCGTTGAGCCAGACCACGTGAGGTACCGGACTGTTCTCCCATAGGACGGGAGTGTAGGCCATCTCAAACTCTGGCCCGTTGTCATTCATGTCAAGCAGTGGCATGTGGACCGTGACGCTGCCAGTCAGCGCTGGGGTACCTTGGTCAGTTGCCAAGACAACCAAGTCATAACCTGCCACTGTCTCCCTATCCAGCGGCCTGGCGACAGTGACCACACCAGCTCGGCTGACTGCAAAATGTCCATAGGGGTCAGTTTGAGGAAGAATGCTGTACAAAATGTCCCCATTCAAGCCTGAGTCAAAGTCAGTGGCCAGAACCTGAACGATGGAGGTTCCTACCGTTGCGTCCTCGGGTAAAGGGGGGAGGAGGTAGGAGCTGGGGGCAAACACAGGGGCATTATCATTCTCGTCCTCCACTAAGATCAGGCAGTGGATAACGCTGGAGAAATCGGAGTCTTCCACCTTGACAGTAAGATTAAAGCGTTGCTCCCCCGGCCTCTCAAAGTCCAGGTCTTTCTTCAGTCTCAGCGTGCCCGTCTGTTCCAGTCTGTGGCTGACCATGTAAAACCGCTGCTCTGGGTCTCCTGCCACCACTGTAAATGCCAGCTGACCATATGTGCCGGCGTCAGGGTCAATGCCGCTCAACTCCAGGATGGGAGAGTCCACATCAGCGCTCTCAGGCACACTAGCACCACACTGCTCCTCCCTAAACTTTGGTACGTGGTCATTGATGTCGGTTAGGACGATGGTAGCAGTCGCAGTACCCGTCATGCCTCCACCATCCTGGGCCTCCACTATCAGACGGTGGCTATCAGCAAACTCCCGGTCCAGACCGTCCGCTGCCACAGATATAGTGCCAGTGCTGGAATCAATAGTAAAAAGCTCTGCGTCATTTGTGTTGTGCACATTGTCAGTAATCCGGTAGGTGAGAATGGCGTTCTGTCCTACTGCTGCATCGTCAAGGTCCACCGCAGTCATTTCCACAACAAACGTTCCAGGAGGGGAGTTCTCCGCCACGCTGCTCAGGCAATTATCGGGGGAGCAGGGGAAGGTGGGAGCATTGTCGTTGATGTCCCACACATTGATAATAACATCAGTAAAACCAGTAAGTCCCTCGCCCTCCTCGTCTGTTGCCATGACAACAAAGCGCCAGACCGAACGCTCTTCCCGGTCCATTGTGCGCTGGGCATACATCTCCCCTGTGATGTCGTTGATCATGAAGTGCGACTCTGCCCCTTGGCCATGAATGGAGTACCGTATGGCACCCTGGTCGGCATCTTTGTCTGGGTCAGTGGCTGTCACCTGCGCAGATAAAGACGACTTAAGGAAAATGGATACTCATTCTTCCAGCCAAACCCAAATAACACGTTCCTTTTATCTCTTTTCAGCAGTCCCCCGCCAGCTAAGCACACCTTCTTAGCCTTTTCATTTTTTAGAAAGCCCATTCAAGTGTTTTTCCTGACCACCCACAGTAAAGCAATGAGCTCTGATCATGTTACATAAAGAAATCATAGGAAATGTGTGATGAGATTTAACACACAAGAATAGCTTCTTTTGAAAAAAACGTTTTTTGCCGTCTGCCAGAGCTGCCCGGTCACAGCTCCATCCCCTCTGCTACTACATGCGTCCTCGGTCACAGGTAGAGTAAACAACGCATCTTTTCACCTGGTGGCGAGGAGTTTCACCAGGAAGACATAAGGTGCGAGGGGTTCCCCCATGAACACTTGTGTCTGTACAGACGAGGAACTGAACCAACAACTCCCAGTTTGGTAGGGCGTACAGTCCACCACCGCACCATCCCACAAAACTAGCTTTCGTTATAATCGTAGAACTATGAATCAGATCATTGACTGAAAAACTGCAGTATAAAACCTCTCACCTGTAGTACAAACACAGGGGACCCGTCCAGTTCCTCCGTCACTGACCCATAGTACTCATTCATGGAGAAGACTGGCGCCTCGTCGTTTTTATTGACCACAGTGACCACCACGGCTGCATAGTCCTCCCACTTTCCATCGGAGGCGAGGACCAGCAGTTTGTACCGCTTCTGCTGCTCATAGTCCAGCGGCTGTGCAATAAAGATGGTCCCCACCTCTGGCTCTATGTCAAACACACCACCCTTATTGCCAGATGTTATCTGGTAGCGCAACTTGGCGTTGGCCCCTGTGGCAGGAATCACAAAAAGCATGATCGGACATGTGAAATGAGAGTCCTGGTCCTGGTAATAAAACGGTGTTTACTTTAGGTGCAAATAAAACGCACCATTCTGCAAAGGTTGGATAATTAATAGCAGATTGCTGCTGGCGTCAGTGTTCCTTCCATCTCTGCACGCTGAATACTGAAGTATTGCACTCATTCTGACTTCCAGTGGAATTGCTATCATTTCGTCAACAACAAAAGGCCATAACCACACGGGTATTACACCTCGTCTCCTTCAAGACCGGAGCGTTAGTAGGTTTTCATGTATCCCTTTCTTGTTTTGATTACTTAATTAAATGGATACTTTGTACCTCGTCTCCGCGGCTTTAATCCCACACCGATTTTAAAACCAGTGAAGAAAAAAGTGAAAGGAAGCATGGGAGTGAAAAGCGAGATAATGCGCTTCGATAGAGTCCTCCGGGGAATGATTTTAGGCTCTAGAGAGGATGGCTGTCGTGAAGAGGAAGTCAATATCTAAAGTTATCGCCTGTGTCTCCGTGGACCCCATCCAATCAACTGGTTTAACACTGGAATAGATAAGATAATCTCCTGGAATGTCCAGTCTTTGCTTTCAATCATCCTGTTGGGTTAAAGTAGCTACAATCCCATGTAAATACACTAATCTGTACTATTAACACAACCCTCGCTGACAAAGTGCTCCCTGCCTCCCAGAGGGATTTGGCAGGTTTACAGCGGTCAAGCCCAGGCTGGAGTTTTCAAACAAGTGCAACAGTCCTGGAACTTAAATGTTGGGGGTTGGTTATTCCGCAGCTATTCATCATTAGTGCTGCAGCCCGACCTAAGCTGCACCCCCGCGCACCATAAATACTTGATTAACGGACCTAAACATGTCTGATGAAGGGATCTTAGTCTACAGCTGTACGGAGGATGAGCAAATGCTTTACTGCTTAAATCCCGCCCACCTACTGTGTGGGAGCGTGTCAGTCTTTTTGGAACATATGTGCTGCGGTGCATTAGCAAGCACTCAGATGAACATGCTAAATCTAGCACACTGCATGATTTCAACAGCATGATTGTGGCTCATCGGTGAGATCTACTCATACCATCATTTTATGCCCATTGCTACAAACACAGGCTATTATGCATAAAGGTGCCTGCTTGGCACACGATTCACTGCAGCAAAAATAACAAATAGACTGCCAAAACAGAAGAGGGTCTAGTGGAAATTAACAACATGCAAATATGGGGAAGTCTGCTAAGTTTCAAAGAGGCTCACAAAACTTTTCTATTGGTTCTAGTTGGCTAGTTTCTTTAACCTTTATTTCCCTGGAAGTGACATTGGTAGAGTCTGCTGTCTCATCAGGCGTACCTTCATCGTCGTCATTAGCGCTCACGGTAACAACAGCCAGACCCACATCTGCATTCTCATCGACACCGACTTCATAGAGGCGCTGAGCAAAGACCGGTTTGTTGTCGTTGACGTCGCTGATGAAAACCCGAACATAGGCTGTGTCTGCAAGAATGACAGGATGGCAAAAGATTAAAGAACTCAGCACACACACACACACAAAGAGTTCGAGAAACAGTGTGCATGCGTCCTCCTTCCATCTGTTTATTGATGCTACAATTCATTGTCGCTGTTTCATGGGAAAGAGGCACTTAACCTGCTGCAATGTGACTCACTGACATGGAAATCAGACAAAACATAATTCTCAAAGATGTGCTGTAAATTACATAAATTATTCATGTGACAAGATTTTATTGTTTTAACAGGGGTGACGGTTTTCCACTGAAAGTAGAACAGTTCTGGGACTAAACCTCTTCAACAAGCTGCCTTTTTTTCAGCATGTAAATAAAGAACCCCTCTACTGGGAAGGTTAAATATTTATAAGATGACAAGTGTTTATGTCTTATCTGTGGCTTCCTCATAATGCTGTTTATTTCTTTGGTTAAAAAGAGTAAATTATCGGCTCACGGAACACATTGGTGACATGTTAATTTGAGACTGCGGGAGGAAGAGTTGACGGTGGTGGAATGTGTCTGTGCTCTCTCAACTTGTTTTTACATTTGCCTCCTCCAGGTGTGTCCCAGGGGTGACGAGGAGAGACAGGTAATGTTTGTAGAGGCGATGAGCCCTTCTGAATGTGAGAGATATGTAGCGTAAGACACAGCTAAGGCTGATTGCAAATGCTAAGCAGCCCTGGCAACCCTGGAGAGAAGGCTTTGCTGCTCCAACACGTCACCCTGCACCCCTAATACCGCTTTCACAAACATTTGCAGAGACCTACTTCAGAATACAAACGTCACATTACGTCACTCTTAATACTGACTGAGGTTTTATGACTGCCAAAATGTCACAAAGGGAACACAGTAAACAAACACAGGCTGGACTATTTTAATATTGAACGTACATCTTAAAAAATGGGCTGGAATCAAAGAGAGAATACTAAGTAATGTCGCAGCTATTTCCACCAGGAAGCGAGTGAGACTGTCTGGTCATGGTGGCGGAATAAATCAAATTAAGATTCACTTTAAAAAGTCAATCCTGAGGTGTAAATGACGTGATGATGTAACGCCAATGCAGCAAACCCTGTTTCAAGTCTTCAACTTATGGCTGAATTTTCAGGAGTGGTGGGAGAAGTACGCAGTGATTTCATTCAAGAACAAGTAAAACACCCAGAGTACTCAGTTAACAAGCTCCATCCGGCTTCTGCTGAGGCCTAGAGAAGCACTGGTCACTGAGTTTACTTACGCATCAAACACATTCTGCATCATGTTTGTGCATCATGGTACCCGACCTCCTAAGGTCATGTTGTAGAGGTGTGAGTCCACATTTCCTTCATCTGGTTTGTCCCCTAACATGTGAGGTAAAGTACGGATACCTAAGAGCCTCCCTCATGACCTCCAGCAATGCCGAGCTGCTCCCCACCACCGGTTTTCAGTAATTTCCTGTAGGCTCATCAGCAACACTGCATCAGGTCAAAGGTCACTGAACTGTCTGATTTCCCACCTGTGTTGGGCTGTTTGTTCTTGCCGGGTCGAGCTGATTCCTGGCCGTCCTCTGACTGAACCTCCAGCAGGTAGGAGCTGCGGGCCTCGCGATCAAACACAGCCTCTGTGTAGATGATCCCGAGATTCGGATCTATTCGGAAGAGCAGGTGGTCGCCGCTGCTGTCACTCAGCAGAGAGTACGTGATCTATGGAGCACAGGGAATTCAGAAATTAAGTGACAGTGTTCTTTTGAGGAAAAAGCTGCTGAACGTGCATGAACGGAAAGCTTTGAAATGTCAGGAGATGTCCATCACAGTCTGTCTTATTGTAGCCAAAAGCAGATCGATACCGTATGATGATGTCACTGTCAGACAACACAGTCCTGGAACTAAAGCTTTCTCTCTGGAGGCGCTGCTCCTTCCACTGATGCTTTAGCAGGGAAATGTGGAGCAACGCTCTTCAGTTTAGTAGCAGCACTACACGAGGAAATCGCAGATAAGCCCAAACCTCTCCGTTAAGACCCAGGTCCTTGTCGTGGGCAGACACTTGGAGTACTGAAGTCCCCATCTGGGCTCCCTCTGTGACCGAGGCCTCGTAGATGGAGGAGGTGAAAAATGGCACGTTGTCATTGACATCTTGGGAGAGGAGAGATGTGATTGGTGATGTGTTTATTTCCAGTTAGTAATTTAATCATTCATTCCCCAGCTCCCAAAGCTCTAGAAGGGTTGAGAGTCTGATTGCAATTTTTTTTTAAGGAAAATAAATAATGTCTTAGCAACACCATTTAGCTGTTGATTAAGTGCCTAATTAATATACACGTACATACATTTTTAATTCATCTTCATGCATTTGACACCTTCAAAGTCATTTCTGCAGCCAGCTTTTAATCATCACTTGGTACAAACTAGATACATCTATGGAATGTATGCATGTAAAGGTAGAGGCTACAATTATATCTGTGTGTGTGTGTGTGTGTGTGTGTGGGGGTGGGGGGGGGGCACTGACTGACGTGAGAGTTATATCAGCAAACATATTTCGTGCAACCTGACTGGAAATCCAGGGTGCAGAAGTTGAACATGCTAGACAACACACATCAAGACCTCTCCAGTCCAGAAGGAAAAACTGGTTTCTCTCTCGTGCCTCTCGCCGTTGCTCCGTGTCGAAACCGTAGACGTGCTTCCATTTCATTATTTTAAGAAAGCTTTGCATGCAGATTAGGGGTTTGCAAAATTGAGGGGTTTTTTTTTCATACGTGTCAGTTTCCATCAGCCTTTTCTCATGAGACACTTAAAATGTGCATCAGATTCCAGCGGTGGAGACTGGACTCGTCTCTGGTCTGTGCAGGCTCTGCTGCAGGTGCTGTACTAACCGTGTAGATCTATAGATACACGGAAACTTGTGCTGCGCCATAGCTCACATGTTTGAGACCAGAACTCCCACACAGGAACACAACGTCTGATGAGTGGACAGACTTAAAGAAAAGCCCTGTGGAATTGCTGACAACCTTGTTACTTCAAGGCTGAATTTCATAAAACCTATTCTGTTAGCGGTGCGGCCTAGCGCTATTCTTCCGGGCAAAAACGTTTCTGGTGTGCAGCATTCCCGAGATATTTGACATTGTTGACCTCAGAGAGTTAAAAACCTCAACTAATGATGAGATACTACATAAGGACCTTCTCCCCTTCAGAGGCCATGTAACCTTGAATCAGATGCAGAAAAATGGAATAAACAGTGGTTAGAGCTGGAACTCCAACCAGGAGCCTCAGGCAGGATCGGTGAGCCCTGGTTTGTTTACCTGAGATCATCACAAATACGACGTTTAGCAGAATTTATTAAATGTTTTATTTTGTGAATGTGCTGTAACTGCGGTTGCCATTTCTGTTTTATGATTTTGAGTGCATTTTGATCTGAGGTCGAAAAAAAAAAACGAGTTGGAACAACCCACTTTTGAATTGCAGTCAAGCTCAGGAGATCGGCGGTTCCTGTTGGTCCTGCTCACACTGGAAACAAGTTCATGACAATGACACTCGACTGACTTCATATCAAACCGCAGATACGATACTCCTACCTTCAACAACCCCCCAAAAACTTGTCAACCATGACATTGTCTAAGATGTCAGCATGAGCTTCAAATGAAGAAGTAGTCAGTTGTCCATCAACCCTCCATCACAGCGCGAGCGATGGCCACGACCATAATTCAGAGGATTAACGCTGCCTCCATGTCAGAGGCTTCAGTGAAAAAGGCTCCTGTTTCGGGGTTCCTCTTCGCGCCAGAGAAACATTCACATAATGACACCAAACAAGCTCAGCGGGTCAAGATTTCAAATGATTTCTGTTACAATATGGACAAGAATTAAACTCTCACGTGAAATCTGACAATACGAGAAATACAAATTCATGTGACCTTTGACCTCATCATCCATCTTCCCCCTCTTCTCCCGTTAAGGGTGGTGGGGGTGGAGCCTATCCCAGCAGCCTTCCCCCTGGACAGGTCACCAGTCCATGGCAGGGCCAACACATAGAGACAGACAACCATTGGCTCTCCCAGCCACGCCTACGGTCAATTTAGAGTCTGGATTAACCTGGTCCCTCTTGATGTCTTTGGACTGTGGAGGAAGCTGGAGTACCAGAGAGAACCCAGCAGGAACAGGGAGAACATGGAGACTCACACAGAAAGACCCCGTGCTGCAGCCGGGGCTCCACCCCCAACCTTCTTGCTGGGGGCCACAGTGAGGACCACTGCTCCCCGGTGCCACCTCTGACCTCATCATCTCAAAGCAAAAATTCCTTGTCTTTCACTGTAAATGATGCCATGATGAACACAGTCAGATCTTCTTCCCTGTGCTGACTGATGTTTGGAGGATTCTCCCACTTCCCTTCCCAGTTCCTCATGAGTGGATAGCAATGTAACACACAGTGTGTGTGTGTGTGCGTGTGTGTGTGTGTATGTGTGTGCGTGCGCGTGTGTCTAATCATGCCTGACTGATTGTTGACTTCTATGTTGAGCAGAGGCTATGCGAGGATGACGTCTGAGATTATTATTTGCTTGAAAATATAAGTTTTGGAACAATAGAACAACATTTCTGTCCTAACAGGAGAGATGTTTTGAGTTTGAGATTTGTGGTCCGTTTACCCTGCGCGCGTTCTGATGGTCTTGATAACAATGACGGGTCAACACATACCTGTGATGTTGATGTAAACAGTGGTGAACGCAGCGAGAGGCACGGGGGCCACGTTCTGTGCTCGCACCCGTAGAGAGAAGAAGGGCGTGGTCTCATAGTCCAGAGGCTCAGACACCAGAATGGATGCGGATCCATCTTCGCGGTTGGGGGAGAGGTAGAACCGAACCGGCATGTTAGTCTCAGGAACCATCCCATCCTCCAGGTTGTAGGTCACCCTGGGGTCGCCCAGCTGAGAGGTCGCCTTGATCGTCTGAGGAGGATCAAACGACACACCCGAGTTCAGGTTCACACACGTTTTTGCTGTCAAATTTCCGCAACTTTTCCAAGATTTTGAGGAAACTGCACACGGCCCTTTTATTCAGACTAGACAAACAGAAAACGTGTCAACACCGTATATACAGCGTAAATATGTAACTACAACTAATGGCAAGGTGTGTGGTGTGATATCAGCATGTATAAAATCTAGCAGCTTTAATCCAACATCAACATTTACTGAGCCACATGCCATCAAATATGCATGTATTTGCGCATCAGTTTTCCCAGGCATTCCAAAATTTCCTGCTTTAATGTGTTTTTCACAACTTCCAGGATTTCTCCAGGATTTTCACAACTGTGTGAGCCCAGATTATCAAAGATCAAGGCCCTCTAGACGTTAAACTTAGAGCAAATTGATGCATGACAGCAAACCTGAGCTGAGAAAAGGGTATTTCATCTGAACACCGACGTGGCTGCCCGAGTCAGCATGGCATCTTTTGATGTGCGTTTAGCTCACATTCCAGAATTGTCTGGGGACTTTACAGTCGTGCAGCCCATCGCTGCACCCCGGCAAGAAATAGTTACAGCACGTCAGTCTCCGGGCAAATTAATTAAAGGTTTAATTTTGGAGAGGGCCGTTTCCCCCTCTTTCAGCCTTCATGCCATGCTAATCGTCGACTTGTTCTAACTTCATGTTCAGTACTGTATTCTCTTAGAGCTGCTGACCCCCCAACCACCCACGAGGATTGGAACTGTACAGAGACAGAACTTAAACAGACCAACAGGAAAAAAAGGTGAGAGAAGAGCGGTGGAAATGAGCGTTACACAGTGAGGCGCCTTCACAGCTCAGACATGAGAGCCATAATCTTCTCATAACTTGGCATGAAATGTGTATTTCCCAATATGCTGAACTTCTCCTTTAACAAGGATTCTCACAGAGCACTGCAGGGAGGACATATTTGTAGGCCAATCCTGAAGTTATCGTCACTGTGATTCCCTCGACCAAAACCACACCCGGTTCTTATAGTGGATATTTGATGGCTGCAGACTTCAAAGTCACCACAACTCAACATGGTGGGTGACGTTTAACGTCCACAACAACCTCTGTCGTCTTGTTCATCCTCCGCTGTAGTACTTGCAGATGGACTCGATGCCTTAGAACAACACGTGAGAACAGAACCCAGATCTTATTTTAACGAATTCAACTAAAACGACACGGGGGATAAAAATCAGCGACTTTGAGGCAAAGGAACCGGCTGTGTGAGGATGCTAGCTTGTTTCTGGGTGTTAGCGGCCACTCCTACAGGCAGCAGCAGCAGTGATGACACGTCTGCTTTGCACTCTGAAATGAGTTTACAATTACGGTGCTGACAGATTATCCAAATAAGAAATGGAGCAGGACGAGATCCAAATCTGCTGTCTGAGCCACGCAGCATCACCTCTTATGCTGAGCAGAATCCCTGAGAGGAAGCTGGGGGGGGACACACCACATACTTTTACCTTTATGCTTTCCAGATTGACAGAGATATATTTTTCACTTCAAAGATGACATTTGAATGGATTTTATTACCCTGAATCCCTGCTGGGATCCAATGTCCGCTTTCACTCACATGATCATGTCTTCAGAACACTGACACGCTTTCAGAGGTGTCACAAAGCGTCTGAATGTTCACCGAGCACTAATGGACCGATGCAATCACGGCCAGGAAAACAGCAAGTTTAGAAAACCCTTCAGCCTAAGTAGGAACATTATTGCCCATAAACACACACACACACACACACACACACACACACACACACACACACAGAGTTCCCAGTACCACTATGGGTGTGTCCCTGGCGGTGGTCTCAGGGATGACGACGCTGTAGCTCTCCTCCTCCCACTGCGGCGGCTGGTTCTTCACATTGGTGATGGTGACCGCCAGCTCCACGGACGTGCTCCTGTTCCCTCCATCGGTCGCTATGATGTCCCGTGCGATGTAGGTTCTCTGAGGTCAACAGAGACCCATCAGTTATGTTTGACATGATGGTGTTCACAGCTGCAAGGATCAGCTGACCAATCAGCGCCTTGATCGACAAATTACAGTAATTCTAATGATTTTCTGGGCGAAAACACCAAATGCCTCCTGCTACAGCTTCACGACGTAATGGCGCCTTCCCTCGAATGACATCGGATGAATGCTTCGGCATTGTGGATTGTGGTCACTTGAGGGAGACGATGAAGACATCTTGGGCTCTGACACTTCATTCCAGTGCATGAGTGACCCAACTGATTCATCACTTAATCAAGCAAGTAAGCAGCAAAATAAATAATGAAACAACTGTTGTTGCAGCCCTAATAGTGAAGTAATTAATAATTACAGTGGAGCACTGCACATCAATCATTCGCAACAATGAAAGCTGTGAGCTAACGAGGGGGAGGGGGGGTCCAGTGGTTGGCCAGACTCTTTGATGACTTATTCTGGTCACATATTTGTACATCTAAATCATTACATTTTTGCATTTTTAATTAGTTAATTAATTCATATATTAGGAAAACATCTCACACACCTGAATTTTACAGGGATTTAATAAAATCTCAAGCGTAGAATAAATCATCTTCAAAATGTACATAACTGACATAAAAAAAAGACAAGTGAAATATTCTTCTGCTGTCGGGCGAAAGCGGCCGTTATGAGATCATTCAAATTGAGCTCAGCACAACGAACGGCAACGAACGGCAACGACGCACTGATTTGAGGGTCAAGTGTCCTCCCTGTCTAAGTGAAGCACACGGCTGAGGCACTGCAGAAATGGCAACCACATAAAGTGTGGCTGCATATTCAGCTCACCCTTTTCACAAGAGGCGAGTGACTAGCAGGAAGCTGCAGTAGGGACTGGACGTGGGGAGAGTTTTTAATAGCGCTCCCTGCGCTGTGAGTAGCATCGCTGCGTATCAGCTGATTGGTGGGGGTTTCTTTATTTTTCTGCCCAAACCTGAAAATATGAACTCCTCCGAGGAAATCATTTAATGAGGCTACAAGCAACAGAAGCAGCAGTGTGGGCTTTAAAGAAATTGATTAAGCTATAACTCAGGGTGCACAAAAGCTCCTTTTTATTGTGCTATAATTGAGCCACTAGGAAATAAAGGGCTAAATTTGACTGAGCAGCTGTATTTCATCAAAATGAACACTGAAAGCTGAAAATTGGCTTAAGAGGTCATAAGATAGTTTGATTCTGTTTATCTAAATTAGATCAAGATTGCCCTCTCGCCAGAACGGGGGGCCACACTAAAGGGCCGTTTCTCTTCCACTCCAGGAGCTATTATTTTCTAACCACTCGCTAAAAACAGACAGTGTCAATCACGGTCGCGCCTCTGCTGTTGATGAAAAAAATCGCTCCGAAACTGAATTGTGAAGGAGATTAACACACATTATTCTATCAATGCAAATCACTGCCCACAACTCCATTATTGTTGTAGCCAGATAAAAAGGAATCTCACTGAACTACAAAATTACATTTTCTATTCCTGGGACAATGCAATTGGCATTTGTGAGCCAGTACAACTCTTCCTGCAACCCTGAGACCAGTAGAACAACGATAGTCATCAGTGACGTGGAGCCGGCGGTGGCGGCGGCTGCTTTTACAATAAATTAATGATGGACTCCTGACTCAGAAGTAGCATCCAAACCTCGGTTTTAAATCAAATTTTTCAGCAATAGTGCCGGATTTGAATATCCATAAAATATTCCACTCAAACCAACCTTCACACCGTCCTCACTTAATTCTCTGTCAAATCTGTGCAGCTGCGTGTTGGCTGCTGCACCATCTTGTGTTGTTCTGCTCTCTCTCTCTGTCACATTCCTCTGAAACGCTGCTCGTCAGCTGGGAACTGTGAAGTGTGGTGTGAAATGTGGCGTTCGTACTTGTTGGCTGCAATTAAAGGCAGTGAAGAGAGAGACCAAATGGAGTAATGTCTCCGACCAGGCTGGAAACATTTAACATTTAATGAAGTGCTTTCATAATAGCACCAAGATTGGTGGGGAGATTCACATTTCAGCTGAAACCACTCTGAAATATGCAACAGCTTTGTTCAGTGAGGTTTTAGGCTTAAGACGTTCAATTTTGCATGAAGCCGGTGAAAAAAATTACCAGGGACTTTTAACACCAGCGTGCTAAATAATACACCGCTCTATAGTGCTATAGCAAGTTTCCAGCCAAGGAACACTTGTTCATTTGAATAACTGATAGGGAAAAGGAGAGAAAATGGAAAATCTCCAACACGTGGCTACTTTTCATGGTCAACAATTATAAAAGTGAGAATAAAAAAGAAAAAAAAAAGAAATGTTACACTGATTTGATGTTGTTTCCATGAGCATATGGCTCAGTTTTTTAGTTCTTGGGAGACTGTTAGCATCTAATGCTTTGCAAGTCAAATCCCATGCATAATCGTTCCAGATTCCTCAATACATGATTCATTTTAAGTCTGTTAATCAAGGTCTCAGACCATGAATGAAAACATCCTGAATACAATATGTGACTGCCAGTGTATTTAAGAACAAAGAGCTTTGTTATATGGTAATTAGCTTCTCACAAGCTGCACCATCCAGTTAAAAAGATGTCTTTCATCACAGCCAATGTTTATGTATATTTAAAGGACAGTGGTGTAAAGAAACAGACGCATGAAATACAATCACGGGAATCCAAAGGTGTTAAGATCTATTTTTAATATTTTGCTGAGTCGGATTTAAGCCTCCCACCATCTTCTTTGTCTGCGCTCCTTCCACATGCTGCACGTCAGGGAGTCCACGCACACTCCCACTGTGTGTGTGTGTGTGTGTGTGTGTGTGTGTGTGTGTGTGTGTGTGTGTGTGTGTGTGTGTGTGTGTGTGTGTGAGTGTGTGTCTGTGAGGTAAAGGGCCTGCTAGACTTGTGACCAACCTGTGATATGGGCTGGTTCACGTAGACCCATCCAGTGACAGCATTGACCCTCAGGTACTCGGGCTGCTCCAGGGACATGGAGTAAGTGATGGCCGCGTTTGTGCCAAAGTCGTCATCGTGAGCTGCCACCCGCAGGAAACTGGTGCCCACCAGGGTGTCTTCTCTCAGAAAGTCTGCAGGGGTACAAATAATGGAAAGGCAAAAGAAAAGTATGATACTGGTTGCTATGCAAAAGTAATTCAGGAGTTATTTTACACACAGACCACTGGGGGAGGATGGAGGTCTTGGACTTTTTCCCAGTGTGTTTTTCTGCATTTCTGCATTGACCAACTGATTCATCACTTAATCAAGCAAGTAAGCAGCAAAATAAATAATGAAACAACTGTTGTTGCAGCCCTAATAGTGAAATAATTACAGTGGAGCACCGCACATCAATCATTCGCAACAATGAAAGCTGTGAGGTAACGAGGGGGGGGAGGTGTCCAGTGGTTGGCCAGACTCTTTGATCACATATACTGCATCTGAAACATGATTTTTTTTTTAATGACGTTTTAATTGGTCAATTATTCCCTTTTTCTTAAGGAAAACATCTCATCATTTGTATTTTCTGCGTCCAGTGTTCCCTGTATTCAATGTTTACCAGGTTGAGCTTTGGTGATCCGCAACAACAATTACATTTTTTTTCCCCAGTAAAATAAAGTCACAGAAATGTAAGAAAGGTGCAGAATAAAAGTCTAAATTTAACTGAAAAAAGATATTATAGAGGTGAAATAATCATCTAAAATGTTTTTCTTGGGTCCAAAATGTTGCTGTTGCTCCATGTTGTTTGGATTCCAAAGGTAGAGGGTCTCTGAGCCAGCGTGAGCCGGCTGGTATCAGGTGTACCAGGTGTGTCAGGTGTGTCACCGACCAGGAGCTCAGGAGCTGCAGGTGCTGACTAACCAGAGAAACGTCTGAGAAACGTGACGCTTCTTTACATTATCCACTCAAAAGGAGCCAGACGAGGGTCAATACTGGTTTAGCGGCTATGCTGAGGTGGACACATTCATGATGGACAGCTAAGCTAACGGTTGCTAACGAATAATAGCATTAGCTCAAGTTAACAACTTTAGCCTCTGACAGGTTCATGTTGGTCCTGTTAGTTACGATTCCAAATCTGGCCTCATGTGGTTAGTTGAGTCAACCTGGTACACACCTGCTGGCCGGGAGGTGGAGATGTTAAACATCCAACCTCGAAGTGTGTTTTTGTGTTCCTTAACTATAGATTGACCTGAGAAAATGAAAGCTTTCTGAAGTGTCAGAGTGATGGTGATGGGGGTGTTGTGCCAACTCAACCAGGTCAAGAGATTAACTCAGATTTGACAACTAATCAATCTGAAGAGAGGACTTTCAGCCTTTCAGGCCTAACACCCCTTTCTGAAGCCTGCATTTGAGTGACCACATGCTCTTAAGACAAAGGGTCATAAAAAGGGGGCTTACTCTGGCCATTGACCCCCCAAGAACTCGTGCCCCGCACTGACTGTTTAGTAGATCAACTCTGTTCGAGACTGATAACTTTTACGAGTTTGGTCGCATTTTAGTTTCCCTGAACTCATCAGGGTGGTGCCCCGAATAATTACTATTTAATATTAATTAGTAATTTATTTAATAATCAATAATTATATCCATAATTATCGATTATCATTATTTTTGACCAATTCGCTCTTCAGCGCACAACAGGGGGACTCTTGAGCTGAGACGATGTTGCCGGTGAATACGTGACAGCGTCCTCCACGACTCCGGCTTAGGTGTTTGATGGTCTGATTAAATTCACATGGTGGAGCCGAAACAGCCCAGCGTGTGAGCTGATAATCTGGTGTGGCTTCATGTATCCAGCAGAGGGGTTTTACTACCTCCTGAGAACTGCAGGCAACCATTGGCTTTAACAACAAATATCGCCAGCACCACTGCGACACATCTTAGATACTTAATATAGACATTATCCAGAGTGTCACACTCGCCCACATGGTCCGGATTCAGTGAGTGGGACCTGGTTTAAGTTTCAGATCACGATTCACAGTGAAATACACAAGAAGAAGAAAGCCTTATTATGGAGCAGTTAAATGTGATCATTTAAAAGCACACAGGGGTTTTTCTCATTAAAGAAGTCACATCTAATTGGAAGCAGAGAACCGCTTTGATAAGAAGCCAAACAATCTGTGAACGGATTAAAAAAACTACCTCACTAATATTTATTGAAAAGCTCATATTGCCTGATAATCGAGCCACTTCATCACACTGAGATGCTATTTGTTAAGTCGTTCTGTCTTATATCCAATTCATTGTAATCACTGATGTTAATTGTATTTTGACTAGAATTGCCAAGATTAGATTTTTTTTGTTGTAAAATAATTCTTTATTTCCTTCACTCTTCACTTTTTCCCGCTCGTGACTTCATTGTCAGGGCGAATTCATCACTTTGATGAAGGACTTACACTCGTAGCGCAGGTTCTCAAACTTGGGGCTGTTATCGTTCTGGTCCAGTATTTGAACGGTGAGCTGGCAGATGCCGATGAGCGGCTCCTCCGCCCAGTCAGTGGCCGTGACTGTAATGGAGTACTCCCTCTGACGCTCCCTGTCGAAGCGCCTGGCAGTCACTATCGCTCCTGTAAACACAGAACTATGATCAGCCCATTAGCTGAGCCGGCCAACACACACACACACACTAATGACTACCTATCCATCCATCCATCCATCCATCCATCCATCCATCCATCCATCCATCCATCATGTGAGTCATGAGCAAAGGCAGCATGTTAACAGTTACGGATGCTTTTGGGGTAAGTCAGGCGTCCCCTTCAAGTGCACTGAATATAAAGTCAGGAGGAACAGAGTGACATATCGATTCCACGTGTTAGGACTTCACATCAGCCTCTCTGCTCCTCTCTCTCCTAATTATGTAAAGTGTCATGAGCTCAGCCAGATCAAACTGAATGATCGACAGCCTTTGGCATTTGATTCTTTTGGGGATAGCAATTTAAATGACGGGAACATTTAGTCTCAGTCTGAACGTTCCCCTCTTCTCTCAGCTCACAGTTCAGCTGTGGTGACCCCTGGAGATGTCGATAACCGTTGAAATGCAGTGCTCTCGGTCCACCGTGAGCTCTGATCCAGACCCGTTTTAGCCCGGACGCTCTGTGTGACCACTCTACCTGTGTCTGGATGGATTCTGAAGGCAGGCATGGCGCTGTCTCTGTGCATTAAGCCGTATTTGACTTTTCCATTTGCTCCCTCATCTGCATCCACAGCATGTACTTGCAATACAAAAGTCCCCGTCGGCTGGTTCTCCAGCACTGAAGCCTGCTCACGATATTGCTGGCACTGAGATAGAGAGAATAGAGAGGACAAGCGTGTGTGTGTGTGTGTGGGGGGGGGGGGGGGGAAGAGAGACACAAAAATACAAGGAAAAATTCTTATACATCAGAAAATAAACTGTTACCAGAATATGGAACAATAATGAGAAGGATCAAAGAAGAAAACTCATTAAGTACTGTAGAAGGTCACTGCACACACACACACACACACACACACACACACACGCACACACACACACACACACACGCAGAAGCAGGTGCTGTCCATGAAACCTAATATTATTATCGTACTATAATCAATGACTTGTCATCGACCACATCTGTAGAAGAGAAAAAAACATTTGAACTGATTTCTTTTGAAGATCCAGCTTTATATCAGCCAGGAATTCAATCCATTCCCCTCTAATGAATATATGCCCCAGATAAAGCTCTGCTCTCTGGAGCCCTTCTTTTTTGAAATCAGATATAAATGCTTGCTAGTCTTTCAACAAAATGACCATGAAAGAGAAAAACACAAGGCAAGGAGGAGCAGACACATTCAAGAGTGAAACAAAGAGAGAGAGAGAGACAGATCAAAGGATGCCAGAACGATAGAAAGAATAATGCAAGGGTTCATGGGACGTGATGGCACAGAGAGTGTGGGATGTAGTTCATAAAAAATCACATAATATTAAGAATATACCATGCAAGCGTGGCAGTTTGATATTGAAACACATCAAGTTGCCAAGACCTAAGGAGCTCTGAGTGCAAGTGCTCGTCTTCTGCTGAAGTTCACGTAATTCCTAATTAAGGAGGAAGTTAATTAAACAGGTATAGTATATTGTGATGATATTGCACTTTTTTTCATAAATTAATTGAAATCCCAATGGAGCGCCTAAAGATAGAGTGGGTGTGCGGGCTAATCAGAACTCATGGGAAAACAGAGCGAGGAGAGACGGAGGCCAGGGAAATGAGGAAGCCAGGGCAGAAAAATAAGAGCGAGCGGGAAGAGGGGAGTGAGGAGGGCGAGACAGAGGAATAAATGAAGAGCACTGAGAGGATCAGAAAGACATGCAGATGAGAGAGAAATGTAAGAATATTGTGTAAACACGCTCACTGATTCCAGTTTAAACAATTACATACAGCCACAGTAGCACAAATACAATTCTGGCTGAAAATCCATTTAGACTCGTCACAGCGGGTGAGAAATGAGACGCCGGCAGCCCAGCACATGGACGCCTTCCCTTCACGGAGTCTTCATCCCCGCCGACGCACCAGCTGAGCAAACATCCACCTGTGAGCTGGCAAGAGTGCCATCAGATGCCATTTAAGATGTGAGTCAGAGGAAAGGTGTGAGCGGGCGCCCTTGCTAGTGCGAGGGCTGTGAGAACGGTTTCATCACTGGACTGATATGAGATCAGAACGGAGGAAATAGCAGCAGGAGTTTCTGCTGAGGCCTGAGATTAGTCAGAGGCTGGCAGTGAGTGAGCACGCGGCTGGCAGCTCAGGGCTAACATCTGTATGGTGATTGAGGAAAATCAACTCCAATAACACACACGCGCGCACGCACACACACACACACACACACAGTAGGGAAGTAAAAACTAAAGATTTGTGCTTCTCTTTCAACCCCAAGAATCCAGAGATGCGACCCAGTTAAATCAACTACTGGAACGGGACGGGCCTCTTTATTCTGCTACGAATCCATCTTCCACCCGGACAATATAAATACATGCACTTCATATTCATGGACGATGTAGTCAGACATGAACGCCAACTCTCTCAATTTCCAAAAAAATTCCAAAAACATGTAAGCAGAGAATTGTCAGAGTTCTACACCACTAGAAGTTGAGACTGTGACAGGTAAACTGGACACACAGCAGTTCTGCCCCTGTTAAATAGTGATGCTAACAGTTAGCATTGCACTGACCAGTAGACTCAGAATCTGGAGCTAGCTCCAAGTAACAGAGTAATGCTGCCAGCTAGCAGGAGGTCCGTGCAGCCATGCAGAGCTCGGAGGAGGAATGAAAGAGGCACAGTCATCACAGGACAGCACATGCTGCAAAGGTCGCTCTCAAAGTGCGAGGTTAGCATCTCCCATAGCTACAAGAGCACGTTGAAAGCAAAGACCCTCACCTCCTCAAAAAGAGGCTTGTTGTTGTTCACGTCATCAACCCCAACGATGACACGAGCAGTGGAGGAGAGGGGGTGTGGCCCGGCTGATGCGTTGTCATCCGTCGCCGTTACATTGAGGACGTACTCCAGGCCTTGAAGCTTGGGTAGGGGAGTGGAGCGGAGGCGGATCAACCCTGCAAAGACCGCGGACCCATCAAACTACTCGTAATAAAACATGCCCCCCCCCCAGCATTCCATTAATCAATGAGCACAGTGGGATGTGCTATCAATAAAAACAGCAGAAAATACACACTGCATGTTTTGAGATACAACGAAATTCAACTCCAAGGTCCACAAAAAGGTACAAATCTGATATGCTGGCTAAATCCAAAAAGCAATTTCACAGTGGTGACTTTGTCACATTCTTAATCTAATAATTATATTTTCTCCTCTAAAGATGCCCATCCAGCTCGTTCACTTGAGCAAAAACAAAAAGAAGTGACTCGGGTTAGAAGTTAACCAAGCTCAGCAGATGCCTATTAGCTGTTCCTCTCACTCCCTTTGTCTGCTTTCATGTAGCAGTCAAGATAAAAGGTGGGATAAAAGGATGCAGCATCTGAGTCAACATCTTTCTCGTTAACAGTAATACAAAAACATCAGAGGTTGCAGGACGAGCGAGCAGGCAGTGATGTGGGGGAAGCTCATTGAAGTGAGAGCATGGGGAGGTTTTTTATTCTCTTGTTGTGTTTCTATTCATCTTTCAATGATCTTGATTGAAGACAACACAGCATGCTGATACACACAGATGTGAGCGCCTGACTTTCCTCTCTCCCAATTTACTTGTGATTCCGGCTGCCCACAGAGCCGAGAAGAGTCTTCTCTCCTAATGACAATGCGCTACGTTGTCGGCACTGCAGCAAAGCATTAAAATAAGTCAACTGTGGGATGCGCACGTTGATTCTCGCGGCTTAAATGTCAACCTTGTTTACAAATGTGACACGAGCTATTCAAGGAGCCTCCTCTTATATGAAGTATACAAGGAATGCAGTAAGTGGAAATCCATACAGCGGTGTTTTTCCTAGAGCCAGCCTTAGCATTTTAGCTTTGAGGATACACAGAAAAGGTGGAGAGAAATATAAAAAGATGGTACAAAAGAAAGAGGAGCTCGCAGAGCCTGGAGATTGTCAGCTGTGATAGAGCAGCTGTTGTGAAATTGAATTGAAAGGGTTGGGTGACAAATGTCACAGCGATTGAAGCCGGTTTCGGATCAAAGGGTAAATAAAAAAGATAAACTGTGCCATCGCCAATGCTAGGAAGCTCCAAAAGTACAGGAACATTCCTTTCAGTATCTGCAAAAAGAAAAGGCAGTGTCGAAATTTCCTAAAGAACGTCATCGTTTATATTTATGAGCACAATAATAGAGAGAGCAGCGCTTGAATGGAAATTACAGGTCTTAATATCAACTTTCAATATTGACTTTGAAAGTAGAGGGCGTTCATTGCGTACCGCTCTGGCAGAAATGAATTAAGGGAAATTGAATGTGTGATTTGACGGAAAGCCTGTCAAATTAGAGTGAGAGCTGCAAATGTGCTTCAGGAAAATTAAGAAGTATCACCTTTCTGGCTGTCAATGATGAAGTTTCCCTCCTCATTGCCTGCTGTTATGGAGTAGATTATACCATCACCATCTGGGTCTTTGGCCAGGACCGTAGCGACCAAGGTGTTGGGGCCGGCGTCCTCCGAAACAAACGTTCGATATCTGCAAAGAAGAAGAGCAAAGGGAGTGAGAATGGAATGGAAATGCAGGCACGGATCATTTCCCCAGTCCACAGCATCAGCTGGATGATGAGACGTATGGCTGTGCCTTTTGCTTGTCACTATGATTTAACCTGTCCTCTTAGTTGGCCACACCAGAGACAAATGATACTGTCTACTGGGATGTTAAAGTCATTGAACAAATGGCGCTTCCACATACCCGGCCCACTGTGGGCCATTTGATCCAATGCCTTTTAAAATGTCAACAGTGATTTGCTTGCTTGGCGGAGCTGGGCAGCGAGATGCCCAGCTAGACACGAGAGACTGATATACCACCGTGGTACAAGGCACAATGGGGAGGAGATGAACTGCGTCACTTGGAGGACACAGAGATGAAGAGAAATGGAAAACAGAGCAGAGGCGGGACGGGGCAGGTGACAAAAAAAAGGCGTTTTGCAGTGACATGACGGGTTAAGTTACACGTGGGAGTGAGAGATGAGCGGTGCAAGAGGAAGGCTGATAGAGCGAGAGGCCAGGAAAGCTGCTCTCCCAAAGTTTGAGCTGATTCGTCAGCAAAGTGCATCCCCTGCCAGATATTTGTGCCATTTCCTCTTTAAATAAGTGTGTGTGTGCGTCTGTGGGTGTGTGTTTGTGTGTGTGTGTGTCGGTGTCTGTGATGAGAAGTCAGAGGTGATTGATGGTTTACAGACGAACGCTGATGGGCGATTCATCTCCGCCAGCTGCAGCAGCCTCCATGGCTTCATGAGTGACCTGTAATCTGTCACCCGGCTCAGAGGCCACCTCATCGCAGACATATACACTCCCCCGGCTGAGGCGTCTCCCCACACTGAGCTGTGAAGCTGCACTCGGGCCGAGTGCGCCTGTCTGTCTCTCACTTCAATCACTTCAAGCTGCCGTGCTACTCGCTCGGATGTGAACCGCGAGCGCCTGCCAGTAGAGTGCAGTTGTGTGTTCGAGCATCCCAATTAGTCATTTATTTAATCAACATCACGGAATGCACTTCATCTCCACATGCATGTGTTTATTGGTCACACTGCCGCATTTTCACTCGCAGCACTTATCTACATATTAGTGAGCCACGGTATGACAAAGCGCCAGACACACTCTCGCTGGCAAAAGGCCTGCCTTTCTATCAGTCTGCTGGTCTGGCAGCAGTGCTCGTCTGATCGCAGACAGGCTCCTCTGTTTGTCTGCATATCTGACTGTCTGTCTCCTGACTTCTCCACGTTTTGGTATTCTCACTCTCTCACCCTGCAACCATGTTTCACTGTGTTCTCTCCTCTGTCTTATGTTTGTCTGCCTACACCTCCACCTTTCCTGGCCGCTTGTTTGTTTGACTCGGTGTCTTCCCACCCACCAAGACTGACACCTGGCAGTGCAACACAAGCAGGTAACAGAGGTCTGGAACAGTGTGGTGTGAAGGTCACTGAAACATGACTGACAGGACAAGCGGCTTACTCAGAGCCGCTGTGACAGTTGCTGCCAACTCTCTCGTACGGCTTTGCCAGCAGGGCCGTCTAGGACTCACTGGAATGCATCTGCGTGTCACTTTACTGCATATCTTTGGAAGAAGAAAAATAAACCCAGGAGAAGGATGTCTTAATTCTCCCCCTTCCTACAATATTCAATCACACGTCACACATCCATGACTGACAGCCACAGTGTTTGTGGATGTAGTTCATAGCAGATGGCTGCTATTAACACCCCAAATAAACCCTCCCCACTGTTGTGGACTCACTACAGTACAAGTTGGCCACCATTCATGGCCGATCTCCCAGCATCAAATATTGTGATAAACAGCCTGAAGGAAGGCGGGTTCGCTGTGTGATATAACAACCTATATATCTGTGATGCCACTCCGTCGTGAGCTCAAAGAGTGAAGCTTAACTGTAATGAAAAGTGCTGGGCTGGTAGATCAGAGATGAAACCGCGCCAGCAGAAGGTATTTAAACTTGTCATCTCGGTGACAACTTTGTTCTTTGCAGCTGAACTTTGGCCGTGGGAAAGACAACTGCCGCTTTCTGTTTGGAGCATCGCGCACTTTATGTGTGAAAGGTGTCTTACAAATAAGTGTTCTATTGTGTTATATAAAGTCAAATTCTAACGTTGACACACACATACACACACTCACAAACACAAGCACACACACACACACACACACAGACTACTTTTTCTAATAGCTTATTGATCTGCTCAAAGCACTTCTGTGTCCTGGGCTTGCACTTTTTCATTCCAATATAGTCTTCCACAAGCTATGCTTTGAGTCCTGCGATAGCATATATCAGTATCAACAGGTGCATCAGCCGGAGCATCAATATCAACTTTCTCTTCAAGGGCACATCTTGGATCTGTAAAGGATAATTCCGGTATTCCAAACCTCTTTTCTCATGTTCTTTGTTGCAGATGATTGATAGGGCCAGCAGTGCAATCGGTCCATTATTGAGTGAGACTGGGATGATTGGCAAACATGAAACAATTGTCTGCATGAAAATAAAAAGTGTGTGTTTGTGCCGCTGACAGGATTCAACTACTACCCAGTAGCAAGGCGCTGTGGAGAGGATCCCCACCGAGAAAGGCTAGACGACAGGAGTGGGAGGGGAGTCGCTGCTGCAGGACATCGGTGCACAGTAATGAGCCTGCAAGTGGGAAGAACCGGCGCTTGACTGTGACGGTGATGATTGCTCTGCTGCGGCTCCGCAGAGGGCTCCCAATCACCACTGGACGCTTCCAACACAATCATAGACACACAGAAAACCCGCAGCTGAAAGAAACAATATCTACACAGTAAATATGGTGGTAAGCTATAGCACTGTTGTTCAGAGCAGTGGGGCTCAACCTGGGGGCTGGAACGTGCTATACGCTTCCAGGGGTCGCCAAATGGTGAAAAAAGAATAAAATAACACCTACAGGCCTGAGCTCTTCACAGTCCACCTGGACCCACAGCTCCGGGTCAGTGGAGTCGGCTCAGGTACTGTTCTATTACTGAGGGTCTCTGGGCTGCTGGTCATTATGGGTAACAGCCAAGAATCATGGAAAGAGTAGAGAGTTCTGACCTCGAGTTATGTCACCTCAACACGCCCATGTCTGTTCAGGTTAGCTGTTTCGTTATGAGGCACAAGCATCGTTTTTAATGACCCAAGGAGGACTCGTAGGCATCGTCTAATGGGGATCCTAATAAGCAATAAACAACAGACTTTTATTTGAGCGCAACTTGATTGATTTGGTCCCTGAGTTGGAGCAGATATACAGTGCGTGGGCGGACGAGTTCACGCCAGCAGGGCTCAGAGTCGAGGATGAGTTCTGCAATAAAGCGGCCGTGTAAGGTTACAGTTCAAAATGGCAGCAGTCCAAGACATCTTAACGTCTGCTGTTACACTGCCTACGAGATGCAAAGTTGCACACACAGTTGCAAAGCTGGTTCTACGCGAGTCAAGCCATGCAGACTGGCGTCCACTGTTCTTACAGGTCTGAAAGCACCCATCGCTGATGCCGTGATCTAAATCAATCCAGAGCCGGGGGGTGTTCTGCAGGGCTGTTACTACAACAGGGGGCGAACCACTGGCTTCGACTGGGGTAAATGTGAGGGGGATTTAATGCAAGTCGTATAAAAGAATGGCTAACATAACAGTGAAAATGATGAACTGCAGCTTAGAGGTAACAGATTGTTTTTTATGGTTTTAGGGTTAAAAAAAAAGGGGTGAATATTCAGGGTGCTCACACAGGCTGGGAGAATTCTGGCGCTTCGTCGTTGACGTTTGCCATCCTCACGCGGACGGTGGCGGTGCCTGAGTGAGGCTCGTCCCCGCTGTCCACCGCCATCACCACAAACTCATAGAGGTGGTTAGGCCTCTCATAGTCCAGCCGGGCCGCAGGGAAAATGGTTCCATGGGGAGAGATACTGAAGTCAGGGCTCAGGGTGTAATAGGTTAGCTCAGAGTTTAACCCCGAGTCACAGTCCGTGGCCAACACTGGCAGGAGGGGAGACACAAAGACCATCAGTTAGTGATTCAACCCAGAACGCTGATGAGACGACACCAGCTGATGAATATGTTAACATCTGCGTGGATCATTATCTGCTCATGGCCTTGCTGAACATGTAATAGATCATAAGCTCTGACAGATACAATTAGGAGCACAGACGACTGGAGCTCTTCCACGTAGCATCACTATGATCATTAGTAAAACTGAGCTTAAAGACAAGAAAAACAAACAGCTGCAGCGACTGCTTGAGAATCATTTCATTCAGAGGTAATTACAATGGAAAACAATACATTTGTCTCTGAGATGAGATTTGTTTCTCAGACTACAGACACAAATATTGACACCCTTGGCTGCAAAGCTAATTTAAGTCTTACTTTGCTGTTTGGTGAATTTCACTCACAGCCCGTCGAGCTCATAAGCTCTGCATATTGCATATTCTTTTGATGTGTTTATTTCCTCTGTGTCGAGCAGCCTGTGCATCTCAATGCTTCCGTCTCTTTCCATCTCAGCGTCTTGTAATATAGTTCAAGACTGAATTACTTATCCTTTTATAATCTGTATAATGGGGCCGCCTCATTAAATGTTTTTTGGATTCCAGGAGTCATTTCTCTGGAAACCACGTGATGGCTTGTTTTCAGCGAGGATTTTTTATCCTCAGTGCATGGAGGTGAAGCCATCGACCGATTATCAAGTGTTTACCTGTCCAGGTGAAGCAGGGTGATCAGGTTTCACTCCGTCTGTGCCTCAGACCTGTGACATTCTTTTAGTTTGCTGTGCCGTCCAGCAGATCTAGAGATTAAGCCTCTAATTTTTCACGCTTGATGTGAATCATTCTGAGGTTTGCCAAGACCGATCTTGTCATACTCAACATGTATTTGTGTTGTGTATCACTACAGCCTCTAACTTTGCCATACGTCTTTCATAGGCGATTCTAACCAACTAACTATTCTTCTAACCAGACTGGTCGTGTTTTGTTGTTTTGCTTGACACATTATCGGTTGTCATTTTCTCCACCACCGGCTCTGCGCTAGCCACAATTGCTGCCACTCCAGGCTGCGTGTTCCAATGTTTTCAGATGGTCTGCCATTTTCTCACCCGGAATTCTCGAGAAGCAGATGCACAGTCAGAGAGTCCCACGGCTCTCCTACGGTAGCCGAGGGGACAAGGACGTGCAGGCACAGCAACAGTGAATGAGATGGAATTTAAGAAGGAATATTGGTGCATTTTCTGCATTAATGTGCTCTTTAGCATCTATCAAGATTAGTTTTTGCCCCTGATCATTTGTGAGTAAAATAAACTGAATATTCCCTGTTGAGTATTTTTCAGCATAAAGCTGTAGCAAGCTATTACAAAGGAATACTGACGGTACAGTGAAGCAATATTGCACGAAAACTCCTCCTGGTCCCATCACTATCACGATAGAAATGATGATAAAGTAGCACAGAACAATAATACAAGTATACTACGGTTACTAACAATATAAAAAGTTGTAAATGAAAAAACTTTTGTTGTCTTTGTTTTCGCATCAGCAGACTCTCCCGTGATGAACCCGAGTTTACGACTCCGGCAAACACACTGACTTTTAGTATTGACTTAAAATGTGTTTGAGTCCCTGCTGAGTCAGCAAGTTAACTCCAACTGATGTTTCCTAGAAATCGTGGGATTTCCCAAACTGAATAAACACCTACGGTGGCCCTGAGAGCTCAACACACAACAAACGCAGCCAATCCACACACGCACTTTGAAGTGCTCTGAAAATATGTCATTGATAAGAATTTGTGTGTCACATCAAAAACAAATGAATGACAAGGTGTGTGTTTGACAGAGCGCACAGGCTTAGTGAACCCAACTGTTTGATTTTAGAAATAACATTTACAGGAGCAATAAAAAGAGTGTCTGTCTGATAAGCAATGACATATACATAACATTTATAGCAGTAATTATAAGGAGTTTCTGTCTTATTAGTATTGAAGCTGTCAAAATTTTTATGGCATCCATTTATTTAAAATGGACTATTGCTTAAAATCAAGATCAGATTTAAAGGGCAATAAAACTGTATATCTTCTGCATAAAAAATGAAAAATGATGCCACTAAAGCGTGACTGGATCCGAGCGAGAGAAGACATAACAACAAATGATCCAAAACAGACCCCTGTGGGACACCACAAGGCAGTCACATGGTCTCAGGCAGGAGCTGACGCACTGGGAGTGAAAGGTAGCCGGATACAACGTGCATGTGTTTTGTGGAGTTGCGTTGAATTAAGCTCCCAGCACCACCTCACATATAAACACAAAACTGCTTTACTTGCTCAGTTTTTGGAAGAACTCTGCTGATCCCCCCTCACAAACACATTCGCCACTCATCCTTGAGCTACACCTGCACATTGAGACCGATGTGTCTGTGTCTTGTACCTACAGTTAAATCGTGACATACACGCTAAACTGTGGGCAGAGAGGTCACGTTGTGTCATTCTGGGTACAAGCTGCTATATAGCATCTGATGAGTACAAGTATGTGTTTTGTTTGATTTCTGAAAGTAGGTCCACATGTACAGTACATCTAATTAAAAATACACGTTTCTTCAATGTTTAGATTTACTTTACTATTTATTTCATATTACTTTAATTGTTTTTTATATTTTTTCATATCTTATACTTTGACATTGTTTATTGCGACAAGGTTTAGCCAGTAACAATAGTGATGCATGTCCCGTCAGCCTCATAATCATCAGGCCGCCTCAAGCAGTGAGAGCTAAATTGACATGCCATTATTCATATTGCACATAATAAATCAAACAAATGTACTGCATCTTTTTTGTGGCTACTTTAGCCCAATGACTGAGATCATGATCCCAGAGGAGGATCAGTGGAACGTCTGTTAGCTTTCCAGCATGCAAAAATGGAATCACTGAGGTGCTGTAAGGCAAAACGGCGTAGGATTACATCGGGTGTTTTCCTGTGGAAAAACTCACTTTAGGAATTAATTCTTCTCTGCACTTAAAAAACAAACAAACAAAACAGCTGGATGTGAAGTATGGGGTCAGGAGTCTCACCCTGCAGCAGGGATGTTGCCGTGGTTACAGTCTCAGGGACTCCATCCACACTGTAGATGGACTGGAGGAACTCTGGGACACAATCATTCTCATCCATTATCAACACCTGAACCTGATTACCACCAGAGCGGCGAAGAGAGGACAGGAGAAGAGAGACAAAATCAGAGTGAGGAACACAAATTATTCTCAGGGAGCTACAGTAACCCCAAAAGAAATCCAAATCGCATTTGATAGTTGCTGAAATTCGGTACATCTTTTATCTTCCATTTCATGATTCTCACGAGTCAAAAATAGAAATGTTCTGAGCGTGTGTGTGTTTTTGACAAAGTCCCTTAGCCTCCCTCCACCCTACAAGCTCCCTGTCACCACCAAGTGTAAAGTGTGAAGTGACAGCTGAGTAATAGTCCTGAAATAGCTGGGGCAGGTTTCCCAGGCTGCTCCACAGCAGGCAGCTAGGGAGAAGATTTCAAGGCTCAATTTGTGCTACAAAGTAATTGCCTGACATTGTAATAGGTAAGAACCTTTGAATTACAAATGTATATTGTGTCATGACCAGTTTGTGGACATACAAGCAATGAACCTTTAAAATTTGGAGTTTCGAGAGGCTCACAGTGCATTCAGTACATCACAGTTCACCTCCAGATCCCACTCAACAAAAAGCACTTAAAAAAGAGCAAAACAAACCTGAGAGAGAGAGACAGACAGAGAGAGAGAGAGAGACCAGCCTTTAGTCCAACTGCTAATGTCTCAAAACCATTCAGCCACGTCGAGACAGCAACAAACTCTTCTCTTTTGTGTTTATCGCACAGCAGTGTTTGGGTGTGTGTGTGTGTGTGTGTGGGTGTGTGTGTGAGAACAGGTCAGCGCTGAGATCACATCATTGGTGTTAATGCAGCCTTGTCGGCCAGCGCGAGCCCGAGAGCCCCATGGGATGACATGATGCAGCAGATCTCAGCAACAAAACAGATTTTCATTTCACTTTAATGCAGCGCGTTAGGAGGAAAGGCTCCTGTGACAGATGCAATCATAAAGCAACACGGTGGACTTCAGCTCTGAGCTCAGCTGACCTGAGAACATGGACACTGACGGGTCCGCCTGTAATGAAACCAACCTCGGTGGCGGTGCTCAGGCTGCCTGGCTCCTCGCTGGCTCGCACCATCAGCAGGTAACGTCGCTGATCGCTCTCGTAGTCGAGCGTCCGGGTCAGACTGATCTCCCCCGACTCCTGCTGGATGCTGAAGAGGCTGCTGGGATTGATCAGCAGGCTGTAGCTGATGGGCTGCTTTTGAAAGGAAACGGCAAACACCACCATGAAGCTGCAAGGAAGGAAAAAAAAAAGAACGATAAAAAGAAAATTAAAAAAAATGATGTTGAATTAAAATCAAACTGCTTTCCTCCTCCATCAGCACGTTGCAGCAATGGGATCAATTACTCTACGGCCCATTGAGTCAGTACTATAAACACGGTCAATCAGTACTTGTCGCTACTGTGTCATAATGTAATTCTATAATGCAGACATCAGTGTTTGTTTCTATGGTTAAGCAAGTTTGCCTCCCCCTAATGGTGCATGATGATGATATGTCAATTTCTGCTCCAGAGCGCTGGTGTGACCAAATGAATCTTCAGCTTTGGAATCAGCACCAAAGACTTCACACACGTCAGCGTCGTCTGCACACGAGGCGTCCTGATAATTACAATTTAACACGCACACTTTCATCACGCTGTGCTGGCTGTTTTAACACTCTCAGGTTCTGTTGCGTTCTTCTGTCATCGCTCTAAAAAAGCCCTTAAATCACCTGCTGCTCTCTAATTCATCATCGTTCTTGTTAGATGCATCTCAGGAGGAACATTTGGGATTCCTTCACCACTGGTAGAGACGTCCACATGGACTCAAGGTTGAACTGATTAAGGTTGTTTTTGTCCAAATGAAAGCATTCTTATGCAAATTCACAACTGCCTGTTAGGACAACACAGCAGAGGGAGAGAGTTCAAGGTCAAAGGGCAAATTCAGTGCAACACCCAGTCACTAAATTTCAGGTGTGGGAGGGGCTTCTGCAGTAGGGCTCAAAAGTTCAGCATCATCTCTACAAAAACTGCATGTCATTCCAAGAAGGCTGATGAATGGACACATGTATTAGCGCGCCGCACCTTTGGCACTTTGAATGCTCTGAACAGCGCTCTGGTCCGACAGGGAACAAGAGCAGAGCAAGTGAGTGAGCGTGAGTGATAGAGTGAGCATGAAAGGAGAAAACCTGTGGAGAAGGACAGGGATGAGAGACAGATGAGGGACAGAGAGATGAGGGGTGTGAGAAATGAGTGAAGCGCTAAAGCTGAGAGAAGGAGAAAAGGAGAATGCATGATGAGAGGGCCAGGGAGAGATGATTGGAGAATTCATGAGGGGGACGAGAGAAGTGGAAGAATGAGGAAGAGAGAGGAAATGGAGGAGTGGAGGAGAAGGTGAACGAAGGAGAGAGAAGGAAGAGAGATGCGAAAACGTGTGGAGAAAGCAGATGATGAGGAAGAGGGACAAGAGATGAAAATGAGTTGAGAGGAAAAGAGAGCAGAGGAGCAGATAAATACATTTAATCCTTTTTACAGTTTACGATCAGAAGTCTTGTTTTCTTGTCTTCCTACAGTCGAGGTGCGACAGAGGATCAAAGATAAACCACCAGAACTCACGAGCACTGCAGGAGAACAAGCTGTCCCATGTTTGGGCCCCATACACACACACACACACACACACACACACACACACACACACACACACACACACACACACACAAACACACCAGAGCGTTGGGAGGATCACGCCATCCCCTCCCAGTGCATCCAACAACCCCCCAACAGAGGAGCAACCAGGACTGATACCCTCATCCAGCCCCCCCCAGACACGCACAGTCAGAAGTGAAGCAGAGAATCGAACCAGCGTCCCCGTGTTCACCACATGGACGCCCAACACAAAGTGATGCTGCTGCCAATCAAGTCCCATCAGAGTAAACAAGCAAATAATAGGTTTGATCTTAAAGCCTGCAAACAGTTGGAGAACATTTGTTGTCTTCATGGATGAATTCTTACAAGATCTCAGAGTCTAAGAACGTCTGACTTTCATCTCTGTTCTCGCTCCTTAAAGATGATCGTTGCAGCTGACAGAGAACTTTTCCCAGCAGGAGAGCCAGACACACACACACACACACACACACACACACACACACACACACACACACACACTCAGGTGGAGCAGTTCAACATTATTGAAAAGCCGTGAGTTGCCAAGACACAGCAGGTGGAATTTATTTCAGAAACACCTGAGAATTGCAAAGTAGCCATCACACGCTGCTGCCCAAACCCTCAGTGCTTCTTTTTACATCATGGAAAAACACCGCCAATAAAAAGCAATGGCAGAATAAACGTTGGAGGGTTTTTGCTGCCCTGAGGTGGCGTTTTCCTCACCTGGTAAATGTTTTGTCTGCTGCTCTTATATTGGTTCACTGGCGTGTTTCCTTATGATGCATGTTATTTTTTACATTGCCTGACCTGCACATTTGATTTTACGATCAGTCGTGATTCATCAAAAAGGCATATACAGTAAAATCACATGAGGCTGTCGGTGCAGGTTGCATGAACCTCAAGCTGGGTGTGAGACAAACAGAGAGCTTCTGTTACCACCGTCTTACCTCAGAATAGTGACAACCACGTCTACCTGTTTGTACTGGAGCCCAGAATATTATGGGATGGATTCAAGCGTGGCAGCTTTGCCAGTTGTTAAATCTTCAAAGGAAAACTTCATGTTCATTCTCGACCAACAGTACGACACGTCCGTTAAAAATAGAAACATCAATTTGTTTGTTTGTTTCTTGCTGGGTGCCAGGAGTGAAAATTAGTCACCCTCAGCATTTGTTGTGTTTAGGTTTCAGAATAATGAAGACATTTTGAGAACAATTAGTTGCAAATTAGGACGTAGTCTCGACAGGATTGTTTTTTTTACCCTAAGTAACTCTCTTGACTTTCTCAAAGGTTGTGGATGTTCTATTATTAGCTAATAGAAAATAGTGCTAACTGCTGCGTTACAGGGGGAACAAAGGTCTCTGGGGAGCACAAATTCAGACCCTGCTAGTTTTGGGAGCAGCCTGGAACGTTTACCCCTGGTTCTGCTACCAGACAGTCATGAAGAATAAGAAAAAGAGTCTTTGATGAAAACAAACTCTATCATAGCCAGGAGCCCAAAAACCCAGAATGAAGTTAGCATTGTTGAATGTGGGGTTCCCTCTTCTGGGTTCTCTGCTCAATAATAAGGTCGGTTGATAACACCAGCTAAATATATTTTAATGTTTTCTTTCACCCAAAAAGAAAAACTCCCATTCGTCAACAGCACACTTGTAAATTTTGAAGCATATCCGTGTCCTAAGAAGTTCTTTAACGTTAATTGTGTCCTCCGCAGGCTTCGACTGGTGCTCGTGAGCTGGTTGGGTCATGAAGTCGCGTCCGGGAAAGCATTGGCGTCCAAGTGGTAACAGCATGAAAACACACTAGGCAACAGCAGTAAATATATAATATATGAGGCCACTGGGAAGATGACATTATGCCTGCATGACCCAGTAAGGTTGCTATGCTACAGCTTTTCCAGTTTGCTGTCACATGGCCAAGTTAGCAAAAGTACATTAGCAAGCTTTGTATTATCTAACTTGACTCTCTTTGTCTAGAAGCCACTGAGTTTAACAGGCTGCTAGCGCGAATGAGAAGATTCAGCTGTTAATGTTAAAATCAACATTTTAATCTGTTAAATCATAAATTACAAAAATTACACAGAAATCTGACTAATCTGGGGAACTACAGTCCATTTCTGAAAACGTTATCACATAAATCACAACAAGCGAAATTGAAGCTTTCCAAAAATTTTGATTAAAGATGTCGAGAGTCCCACAAGTGGGGGTGTACATACGGGTTCTTCTCAAGAACGCGGCGAACACAACACCATTTGAAGACACCGGTCATCGCTCCGAACCAGGGGGCAAAGCCAGGTATGACCACGCTGAACTGGTGTGTCTGGGGTGGAGTTTCAGTCGTAGCACAACGTTAGCTTTGTGCCTCTAGCAACACTTCAATAATCATCAAAGCTGTTCTCATTTGTGAGGATTATCAACCTGAACAAAGCATGTAACTTTTGTTCACCACAGAGACGATTTGCTGCAGTCGCTGAAAAATCCCTGTTTGGCTTTTAGTGGAGGGACCTCAGAGCGACGCGAACTTTGCGTTAGCCTACAAACATGCAGCCCTTCTATTTCCCATAATTCCTCCCTGACCGCGGGAGTGAGTGGAGGTTAACAAGTGTGGTACTCACGGCTGTCCTTCGGGCGTGTTCTCTGGAATTGAGATGACGTAGCTGGTGTTGGCGAACTGCGGCGCTCTGGCTCCGGCCACAACAGAGAGCATGGCGGGGGCACTGCGGCTGCCCAGGCCATCGAGGGCCACCACGCTCAGCAGGTACTCTCTGTCCCTCTGAAGCACCAGGCCTGTGGTCGCCACCTGGCCTGTCTTCTTGTCCACTGCAAAGCAGCCATCACCGCCTGCAGGGAGGTACAAAGAGATTATGTCCCAGTGCTGGATCCAAGCCCATCAATGAAGCTGGCTTGGATCCGGACTAAGACACAATAAAGCTGTGCTGCTGGTTCCAGGAACACAATTCATCCTCTCGTGACAATTTGAGGGCAATCTTTCAATGTAGGTAATTCAGTTACAAAACGTTGCCAAGGGTTTGACATGTGAATGAACTGTAAAACAAAATGTACTGTTACACCATGAGGCAAAATCAGGGTTCACCGTGTTCCTGCACCTGGGTGATGTCACACATAAAGGTTTACAAGACTCAAATCTGCTTTATTCAAACGACTCCTTGATTACAACTTTCATTGGAGAGAAGCACAGTTGGCATTTAACAGAATCTGAGTTTCCGCTTTGGTCTGCGAACTGTGACTAAGCAGTCAAAAATATAAAGTTATACCCACCTGTTTGAGTCACAAATAAATCAAAAAGTGAAGACACATTTTCATTTCAAAACTGTTAGAACATCTATGAACCATCTATATTCTATAAAAGGTAGAGAAGAAAGCAACAGATTTTACTGATGTTTTATTCATGGTATAATGAATGCTGCTTGTAAACAGTTACATTTATTCACTGCACAAGTCCTGGCGAGAGAAATGTGGGATTTTTTGAGGTCATATGTAAAAATTATACTCAAAAACTCAGACAAGAGAGAAATTGTTGTAGTGTCTTTTGTGTATCATAATTTACAGCTTTAGTCTCTTAATCTGTACCCTCTATTACAGCTCCACCTATTGTGTCTCTAGGATGCGTACACAAATCAGAAAGGTCACTCAGTTACACATGGGTACATACATTTATTTTTTTAACTCGTCATGCAGCTTTACCTTCGCCATCAGCCGCTTGATGTGGCATCACGGATGATTTACTCACCCCGCGTCTATCCTGCCAGCAGATGTCAAATATTCATCAATCAAGATCGGACCAATGAGAGGTTACGATAACTTTAGCTGAGGCAGAAATAGAAGGCTTGTTCAGGAGTGAGGGTAGGATGGAGCGGGAGATTGGCAGGTGGATTGGGGCGGCGTCCGCAGTGATGCGGGTGCTAAACTGGTCGTTGTGGTGAAGAGGGAGCTTAGCCAAAAGGCGAAGCTCTTGATTCGCCGGTCAATCTACGTTCCAACCCTGGACGCCTCCCTTAGGAGGTGTTCCAGACATGTCCGACCGGGAGGAGGCCCCGAGGCCGACCCAGGACACGCTGGAGGGATTCTATCTCTTGGAAGAGCTGGTGGAGGTGGCTGAGGAGAGGACAGCCTTGGCTGCTGCCCCTGAGACCTGGACCCGGATAAACGGAGGAGGAGGACGACGACGACGAGAATTAGAAGGTTGTCTTCAACATTTAACCATTTTTGAGAAAGTCAGGCAACATTTTGGATATTAAGGGGACCGGGAGGTGGGGGACTGGGGACGCACCCCAAGAGGACTGGCCTGTGGATCTACTCTACTACTCTGATTGGCTAGTACTCAGTGGCTGCTACTCTTGGCTAGTACTTGGTGCCTGCTACTCATGGCTAGTACTCAGTGGCTAATGCTCTGTAGCTAATACTCAGTGGCTAGTACTCTGTGGCTATTACTCAGTGGCTAATGCTCTGTAGCTAATACTCAGTGGCTAGTACTCTGTGGCTATTACTCAGTGGCTAATGCTCTGTAGCTAATACTCAGTGGCTAGTACTCTGTGGCTATTACTCAGTGGCTAGTACTCTGTGGCTATTACTCAGTGGCTAATGCTCTGTAGCTAATACTCAGTGGCTAGTACTCTGTGGCTATTACTCAGTGGCTAATGCTCTGTAGCTAGAACTCGGTGGCTAGTACTCAGTAGCTGTAGTCAGTTGCAAGTACTCGGTAGCTGTACTCAGTGGTTAGTACTTGGTAGCTGTACTCAGTGTCTAGTACTCGGTAGCTGTACTCAGTGTCTAGTACTCGGTAGCTGTACTCAGTGGCTAGTACTAGGTAGCTGTACTCAGTGGCTAGTACTTGGTAGCTGTACTCAGTGGCCAGTACTCGGTATCTGTACTCAGTGGCTAGTACTCGGTAGCTGTACTCAGTGGCCAGTACTCGGTATCTGTACTCAGTGGCTAGTACTCGCTAGCTGTACTCAGTGGCTAGTACTTGGTAGCTGTACTCAGTGGCCAGTACTCGGTATCTGTACTCAGTGGCTAGTACTCGCTAGCTGTACTCAGTGGCTAGTACTCGGTAGCTGTACTCAGTGTCTAGTTTTCGGTATCTGTACTCAGTGGCTAGTACTTGGTAGCTGTACTCAGTGGCTAGTACTCGGTAGCTGTACTCAGTGTCTAGTACTCGGTAGCTGTACTCAGTGGCTAGTACTAGGTAGCTGTACTCAGTGGCTAGTACTAGGTAGCTGTACTCAGTGGCTAGTACTCGGTAGTTGTACTCAGTGGCTAGTACTAGGTAGCTGTACTCAGTGGCTAGTACTAGGTAGCTGTACTCAGTGGCTAGTACTCGGTAGCTGTACTCAGTGGCTAGTACTAGGTAGCTGTACTCAGTGGCTAGTACTAGGTAGCTGTACTCAGTGGCTAGTACTCGGTAGCTGTACTCAGTGGCTAGTACTAGGTAGCTGTACTCAGTGGCTAGCTACGCCTGAAGAGTGAGGTCTGAGGACGAGCAGCAGCAGGTTTTTGGCCATCGTACTGCGAGAGCCCTGGTTCTTATTATCAGTCTGCATCGGAACATTTCTCCAAGTAGAACAGAACAGAACTCCCTGAGTCGTGTGTCAACCTCCGCGCACACGAGTTCACCATCCTTGCTCACACGTTAACAATCAAGGGTCCAGTCCCCTCAAGCCTCTCAATGATTGCTTACATTGTCGTCTCTCCCTCGGGCTGCGAGGCTCGTTGTAGAGAGTGCAGTGTCTGTCTGCAGAGCGCCGTCAGACTCACACCTGGGACTTGTTCCACAGCTTGGCTGATTTGGTGAGCTTGGAACTCGGCCTAGTTTGTATTGTTTTGATTTCTCCTTTTAATTTCTTTTAGAGGAGGCATGGGACGGGCACTGCTGCCAACGGGAGTAATGTATCTTTCTGTATACAGAGTGGAGAGGTGAGCTCTGGTCACTGGAGACGCGTGCGGCGATGTATTCTAATGGCAGGTGTGAACTTGTGCACTTGGAGCTGTCCACTTGTGAGCGGATCATCTGACACGCATGTTAATGTGTGGTCTGCACAGGCCTTAAGTCCAGAGGTGACTGTGCTGTCATAGCCTGTCGCCTCCTTCTCGTTCAACAACATACTTGAATATTTAACAGTCAGGTTGGTGTGATGCGTGTGCTCCTCTGTGGTTCTCCCTCCTTCCTCCATTTGTGGTTCATCATCATTTATTTAGATCTTGGCTACACAGCTTTTTTTTGTTCCGACAATGCTTTTGGACACATTTTGTTTTGATTGAAAACTGTGTTTGATTCATTTGTGTTTGATTTTACCAAAGTGAGCCAGAGTGAAAGTGGGAACTTACCGCCAGTTACCAAATCAACCTGGTAAACTTTTAAATTCATACTTAAGACTGAAACTGTTTGATAAATACATTGAACAAATCCATAACAGCTGACTTTCCCCAGCGGGGGTGAGTACAGTCTTTCTGGTTTTGCTTACATGCGTTTTTGGAAGACCACAGTTCAGCAGACGATTGTCGAGGAAAGTTAAACAAGCAAGTGACCGGAAATGATCGTTTTACTACCGTGACAGATGGGCAAACTCCATCTCCAGATGAGCTCCCGAATAAATATTAAAAGGCCACTGTGGCCAGATTATTTCATCTGTCATGAAGGGACCCCGGCCATTGGGAGTGGTTGCACTTCTACATTAACTCTATATCTGCCGCACGTTAAGCTCAAAATGGGGTCAGACAGACTGACCTCGCTTATCAAAAGGCCGGCTATTCTCATCCTCCGGAGCTTTTTAAAGTTAAGCACATGATAAGAGGGTTAAATAAATAATGTGGAATCTTGACGTTGGGTTTATGGGACTTGAGAGAGAAATCATTTATTTGACATTAGCTGCTGGAGGCAGACCTGACTTCATAGGAGACGTCTCAGCGTGGTGATAGAAACCATGGGTACCTTGTGGTAATCGTGATTTAACTTGCATCAGCAGCTGTGAAATGGACTAATGAGTCAGAGGAAAGTAGTGTTTTGTAAAGCCCCATTGGGAAGATTAGCACATCCCCCCTCTCTGACATGCCAACAAACCTCTATCCCCGCAGCCACCAGGGGGTCCACCGCTCTGGCAGACTTCCAACAACCCACTAGAAGTGTTAATGTGAGTGTGTGCTTTCATGAGTCTGTGTGTGTGAAACAGAGAGAAGCAGACAGATAGACAAGAGCGCATGATAAGTGCAAATACACAAATGTGTGAAGGCCTCTGGCTGTGTATGAAATTGTGTGTGTGTGTGTGTGTGTGTGTTTGTGTGTAGGGGAGAGAGAGGGACACAGATACAGCAGCAGAGAGAGAGGGAGAGACAGTCAGAGAAACTAATAGACACCTTAGAGTGTATGAATGCATGAATGACTGGGTGAGCGCCTGTGGCCATCTATCTGACTGACTGTGCTGCTGACGACTCCTATTTATTTCTGAGGCTCTGTAGCAAGTCAGCCATTCTAACTTCCTCTCACCTATACGTTACTGCCTGTGTGAAAGCTCACCATCTGACAGGAAGTATTCCACCTCCCCGCTTTTGCCCTCGTCGCCGTCGTGAGCCTGGAGCTGGTAGACAAAGGTTCCTGCGGGGGCCTCGGGGGACACTCCCGCCAGGTAAGGGTAGGGCTTCATGGTCCACTCGGGGACATTGTCGTTGACATCCGTGATCTTCAGCTTCACCTTGTTCAGGTACCAGTCTGGGCCTGAGGGACGGGGCAGACACAGGGACAGAGCTGCGGTGACTGACATTGACAGCTGTCGTGCAAGTGTTTGTGAGGAGGGGAGACGGCAGCACCCAGTCAGCTGAGAGGACAGAGACCGTCATCGTCCTCACACAAATGCTCTGAGAAGCACGAAATTCCTTTGGGGGGCAACATACAGTACCAGAGAGTCGACGGGAGCCACGCAGGTCTGAGCTCATGTCGCGTCACATACATGATGATCAGAACACGCCAGGCGCTGCTGCTCAGACAGAGCGGAGGGAGGTCAACTCTCATTATTTTCAGGTTATTGTTTATAATTCCATTTGAAGAAGTAATGGTTTAATACTCTTAGCGCTGATCTTAATGTGTGATATCGTATCAGACACATTTTACCTGGGTGTATTTCAGAGCTTTTACTTTGAGTGGAGTCCTGGGGGAGTCTTCACAAGTATCTCTACTCCTGCTCAAGTAAGGAATGTGTGTATTTGTCATTTACTACACACTACTGAAGAGAAATGGCACTGTTGCCACTGAGGAACAGCGGCACCATAGTTGCATGAAGGACGAAGAAGTCTGGCTGCACACGGTGCGGCGAGTCGGCCAAAACGGTGTCTACATCAATGCAACCAATCAAGCTGCAGCGGCGGCCGCCCACATGGGGCCAGTAAACTCCAAACATACCAGCCACATTTGTATGTAAATGATGGGCCACGCTGAGTTAGAGAGGGTGCCAAAAATGGCCCAATCATAACCACATCCACGTCTTTGTTATTTATTTGTCCCGCGGCCGTGCTGAAAGATATTTGGTATCAGAGATGGTTGATGATGTTGACTCTTCGCTGTCCCTCATTTAACTGAGTTTATTCAGGAAATCATGAAGAGGGAGATGAAAAGTTCAGTTTGAGGACATGGAACCATTTCAGAAATAATTATAGGCCAATGTTAAATCAATCGGATCCTTTGAAGGCACGAGAGTTGCATTGCCAATAAACATTGAGTTAAAATTCCAACATTTGCCCGAGACACTCACAAGAAGGAGCGAGAGAGAGAGAGGGAGTGAGAGAGAGAGGAGCAGTTTTGGCTCATGAAGGAGGCCATGAAGAGGACGGCTCCTCCTGCTAGTCAAGAGATTATTGGAACAATAAAAAAAACATTTAATGAATCAACTTAAATCAAGTAACTGCTCAACACATTGCTTTACCTCATTTATTCTGGTCTTAGCAACATAAATAAAGCACAAAATACGGCGAGCAACAGAACGACTGCAGGTCCTTAAAAAGGCTTGGCTCTGGCTGATAAATATTAGGGAACATGATGATATGCTTGAGCTGAGCAGAGGATCCCCAGGGAGCTGCTGGACCTGGACGAGCTGCCACAATAATAAAATCCAAATTTCTGGCTCACTTTCTTTTAGCTGTGTCCCAGTGTTAAATGTGGCAAGCTGTCGAGGTTGCTAAGGAACAGGAGTGATGCCTTGTGATGCAAGGGTAGGGGCGGGGCCAGCGGGTGATGCAAATAGGAAATCCTCCATAGAGCCATACATCTTGAAACATTAATGGACGTCGGTCCTCATATTTGGTTAGAATCGATGCTGTTCATTTATCACATCAAGTACTGAACGGATTTCTATCTTTGTATGTCTTCACAACCAAAGATGTCTTGATGGTGAGCATCTTCAAACAGCATCGGGGGAACGCCATGAACCGTGGGGGGAGCCAGGTCCATCCAGTCAGTCTGCTGACGCTGTTGTTCTTCTGCTGTGAGTCAAAAATTTCCCACGACCCTCCCATCTTGACACATCAAGTGCTTGAACAACTGGATTAGCCAGCAGGTACCAGCGAGAGTGAGACACAAATCACCTCCAAAAAACCTCATGTGGCAGAAATATAATAAATCGATATGATTCTTATATCAGGGGCAGTGGTCCTCACCGTGGCCCCCCAGCAAGAAGGTTGTGGGTGGAGCCCCGGCTGCAGCACGGGGTCTTTCTGGGTGAGTCTCCATGTTCTCCCTGTTCCTGCTGGGTTCTCTCTGGTACTCCAGCTTCCTCCACAGTCCAAAGACATCAAGAGGGACCAGGTTAATCCAGACTCTAAATTGACCGTAGGCGTGGCTGGGAGAGCTAGTGGTTGTCTGTCTCTATGTGTTGGCCCTGCCATGGACTGGTGACCTGTCCAGGGGGAAGGCTGCTGGGATAGGCTCCACCCCCACCACCCTGAACAGGAGGAGAGGGAGAAGATGGGGGGATGGATGGATGATGGATGGATGGATGGATGGATGATGGATGGAGGGATGGAGGGATGGATGGATGGTGGATGGATTCTTATATCTAAATCCAATCAAAGTAAAGATGAGCCAGAGGATTTTTGTCACTGATGTTGCTTTTTACCTCCATAAACCCACATCCTGTTGCTTCACCACACCTGACGAGGTCGGAGGAGGTTTTTGGATGCAGATGTCAGGAGGGCCCGTGACGGAGGTTTGTGGATGTGACATCATACATCCTTTCTCCCTGATGGCTCCCATCGCTGCACCAGGACCCCAGACCCCCTGGGCCAGGGTCTCAGCCCCCCTCTGATCTACCAAGTCCATGTGACGTTTCACTGATATTCCCACAGCGGCGAGGGACGAGGCCTCGGTGCTGCATGCATTTGACTCCTGGTCACTGCCTCATTGGAGGGGGTAAGGAGATTCCAGGAATCAATTACTGACACGTTCACCCTGAGCCCGGGCAGACAACAAAAACACCCAGCAGCCCCCGGGACGAGCTGAGTAACTGCGACCCACGCTAAATATGATGTCATGACCTCCTGGGTGAAAGTGAATTACAACAATCTAAGAACCTCTTTTTTTTTCAGGTAAGATCAAACCCAACTCGTTGGTCATTTTCAGTCATAATGATGAAAAGCAAACACACGTTCTTGATTCGTGTAATAGTTTCAGCATCATTTTATAGAATATTTGGTCCTTCGTCAGGTGACACCGCACACAAAGATGGAACCTGATTACTGCGACGGAGTGTTGAATGCAGCCGTCGGCTGAGCTCGTGCGAATCAATGCGTCATCACCAGCGGCAAAGCACACGATCCCTCATGTTGAGGTTTGATGGGTTGGATCAACAGAAATCGCAGCGCTGGTCAGCATTGTACATTTCCCCACTGTGGGACAAATAAAGGTTTATTATTATTGGCTTACGATGCCCACACACACACACACACACACACACACACACACACACACACACACACACACACACTAAGTGGCACTGATGCTGAAACACAGCAGGTGGCAAGCTTGGGCAAATCAAATACAGCTTTGTTCCACGTACAGCGGCGGTGCAGACAGTAGCGCTGAGGGGGCGCCGCCTCCACCCTAACCCTGTTCTGCGTCTCTTACTCTGAGCTGTTGCCATTGTCGAGGGTCCATTAGTGCATGTGTTGCTATTTTCAGATTTCCAACTGCTTCTATTCTTATATTTTTGCATGTCTAAGCTGTACAGAATTTGTCTCCATATCGCTGCCTTTACGTGATACGTTGCATTTCATGACCTTTCATTCGTGCTTGTCATTAAGCGATGCCCTCTCTCTGTAAAGTTTCAAGGTTGGTGTCATCACGAGGAAGTGGACGGAGCAAATGTGACGCTGGCTTGTGGACTTGTTTTAGCTGACAGCCTCTCGGCACAAAATTTCCATCCCTTCATCGCAAAAGTCAGCAGTTTCACTGCAAAAAGTTGGAAAATGTTGCATTTTTTGTTGGAGTGGGAGCAGCCATTTATGTACATGAACACCACATTCCAGCTAAGCTCCCTATTGTGGTTTCTGTAATATTCTGAATAAGACGTTTATTTGCACTGCAGCTGAGGGAATATTCCTGTTTACGTGTTAGTTGGCATATTCCGAAGAGACTACTCCCTGTCGCTAGGCAACCTCATTCATAAACTAAAGCTTTTTCAGATGAACATTGATTGCAACTTTAGCACCAAATCCCAAATATTCCCAGTTCCTGCAATATTACAGCAAAAAAATAAATAAATAAAAAATCACAAAAAAAAAACCCTACAAATTTAGCACAATGTTTTACAAACGGCACCACAAAATCAAGCATTTTTAGCCACAACAACCCGAGAACAACTCCCCCTGGAGGGACAGCAGCAGTTCACAAAATGAAGGTCATGCAGTGTGAAATATTCAGGAGGACTTGAGCAGCAGTGACACACTCATTAGCAAATGGAACTGTGATAAATCAAGAGCTAATCGGGTTGGTTTGCTGAGGTTTGCTGGTCGGTCTGATGATGCGTCCGTGTTTATGAAGCGGCTCATTTTGGTGGCGGAAGTCACAGCTCAAGAACATTTCTGCAAACAGCTGAGATGGCGTCAACGTGGCATGAAAGATTGTCAGAGGAACTGCCAACAGCTGTGTAGGCTGAGATCCACAGGAGCCGTCCACTCCCCCACGGAGGGGAAGAGCCCCCCGCAGGGACAAACACACACGCACCAACACAGGCACGCTCGCACACTCCCCTGACTGACGTTAGCACATTCTTCCCTGCCTCACGGTCTCTCACACACCCACCGAGGTGAGCTTCCTAAGGGTGAGAGGTAACTATAGTTTTCTAATCCCATTATGTCAAAGGTCTCCTGGGAGTGACCCCAGGCTGTACATGCACTTCCAAATCCCAACGAGAAGCAGCTGGAGTTGGTGACTGGTGCTCTCTCAGCCAAGCCCTGAGTCAACAGGCGTGCTGGCCTGCTCTGGTGTCCCCACCGTGCCTGATAATGTCTCCTCCAGTCGATTCCAGAGGGTAATAGAGGCTGTATCCCGGTCACGGCCGGCACGCGCTGTTGCTGTCATAAATCTCTTCCTGCATTTCATTCACATTGTTTGCTCAAATGAGTTGGAAAGCAGGAAACAGAGGCCGATATCAAGATTCCTCTTCCTTAACTGGCTTACAGTGACGATGCATTTTGATGGGAAATAGTGTGTTGCACGTTGGAGTAGCGCGGGAGTGTTCACAAGTGAAACATAATAGCTATAAAGTGTGTGACAGCTCCTAAAAGGATTGTTAGAGGGATAATAACAGAGGGAGGAAGAGGCAAGAGGAGAGAATTAATCTAGCTTTCTGCCCGGCTTTTAAGTTGCTCTGTGGAGGGAAAAAAGTTCTGACTTGAATCTGACGATGGTTCCTTTTGGATAAATAGCCGCTGTATCATGGGGCTGAGAAACTAATCAATGGTCAGATGCTATCTCCTAAAATGTCAACCGCAGCAGTTTGTGCAATTTAAGCCTGATCATCCCACTCCGTGAGATGCGGCGATCCACATGATGAATAATGAGAAAGGATAAAAATTCCAAGGCAAAGTAGAGGGGTTTAAAAGGCACTTAATCAAAAGGAAATCAGTGCTCCAGCACTTAACATTTAGTTGACTATCAAATCTTTGCAGCGAGCAGCGAAAGACGTGTTCCTCGCTTCCTGCTTGTTGGTGTCTATCCAAGCCGTGTCTCAGTGGTAATAGTGGTGATGATTTTACAAGGCTCCATCTAATTAGCTTGTTACAGAGACTAATCAGAGCCAAAGCAGATAATTAGAGCCTATCAGCTCTGGAATGATAATGAAGAATATACTGTGTGTGTGTGTGTGTGTGTGTGCGTGCGTGAGGGAGGTGAGGCTGGTCATGCGCACCAGCCAGTGAGAGTGCACGCAGCGTTTTGTGGAGCTGTGAACGTGAGGGATTTCTTTCTGATGTGGTGAGTTAAGTGCCGAGCGGCCGTGAGAGATGAGAGATGCCCCTGTGAGCACCGCGCTGACACAGCCTCACCTGACCCAGACAAAAGACGCCATCAAATCAGCCGGCAGAGCAGCGGCTCACAGGCTCCGCCGGATTCCTTTAAGTCAAATGTGCTTTTTATTGTCAGTGTGATGAAAAGATGAGCGTCTGCATCTGCAATGGATCCCACACGAGCATGCGGTGGGTAACACAGCAACGCATGATAAAAAGGTGGATGACAGGGGTGAAATGTGTGGTTCTGGATTTGCAAATGTGTGCGCGCATGTGTGTGTGTGTGCGCGCGCGCGTGTGTGTGTTCTCTCTCTCTCGTGCTGCAAGCCGTTCTGTCGACGCTTCCTACTGTTAATCCTCTCCTTGGGTAGTTGCTATATAAAGCTGCTAAGTGGCTTGCTGGTATGAAAAAAAAGTTGTCTCGAGTGCTTTTGTGCACATATGCACTGCCCACAGTAAAAGGACACTCAGTGTGTGTGGGAAGAGGATGAGAGTAAACATTGAAGGAGAGAAGCACAGATACGGAAACACAAATATCTACAGAGGCAAAGAAAGCGAGAGGAGGAAGAGGCAGGCAGTGTGAAGGAAGGAGTATTGTGTGATGCTTAGCACAGAACAAAGTAACACTATAGAACGTGGCTGGAGATGCTGCGAGCAGCCCGACCACACTGCACAACAGGACATTAAGATAAAGTATACGTATCTGAGGGGTTCCGTACGGCTCTCTGGTTCCTCCTCTGCCCAGTGGGGGAGAAAATATTTGTGTAAAATTAAAGAAATTGCATCCGTCAGCATAAACAGCAATAGTGCCTGTGAGACAAGGACTTCCAGAGGTACTGTTCCAGAGGTGAGCGCGTGGAAAGTGGAGTATCAGCTCACTGGGGGAGTACCACATTAGATTAACCAAATGTTTGCAGTGAACTTTCCCCCCATCGCTGTGCTTCAAGCAGAATGTGAAGCGGTCAGCAGGAGATTAACATGCTAAAAGCAACAGAAATCTATTAAGGCGGGGATCCCAGCGCCACACTAGCTGGGCTCAGAACGGCTGACACGCTAAATATGTAAACACACATGCAGGTATTTTCATCCCCGAACAATTAAGTGGACGTCTTTGTGTTCTGCACGTGCTCACTACAGATCTGCACAGGTGCAGGCAGGAGTTTGAATCGAAGCAGGCATCTGCAGTCACTCTGACCTGAGCCACTGGAACACCTCTCACATGTGGAAGCCGGCAGCCATTGTTACTCCTCTTCTTCTGAACTCCTCCACCCAGCAAAAGATACTAGAAAGTACAGCTCCACCTCTACCTCCACCTAAAGCTCTACATCCACCTGTATATCAAACTCTACCTCTCCCTCCACCTCCCCCTCTACTCCAGCTCCAGCTCTACATCCACCTGTATATCAAACTCTGCCTCTCCCTCCACCTCCAGCTCTATATCCACCTGTATATCAACCTCTACCTCTCCCTCCACCTCTACTCCACCTCCCCCTCCACCTCTTCTCCAGCTCCACATCCACTTGTATATCAACCTCTACCTCTCCCTCCACCTCCCCCTCCACCTCTACTCCAGCTCCAGCTCTACATCCACTTGTATATCAACCTCTACCTCTCCCTCCACCTCCCCCTCCACCTCTACTCCAGCTCCAGCTCTACATCCACTTGTATATCAACCTCTACCTCTCCCTCCACCTCCCCCTCCACCTCTACTCCAGCTCCAGCTCTACATCCACTTGTATATCAACCTCTACCTCTCCCTCCACCTCCCCCTCCACCTCTACGCCAGCTCCAGCTCTACATCCACTTGTATATCAACCTCTACCTCTCCCTCCACCTCCAGCTCTATATCCACCTGTATATCAACCTCTACCTCTCCCTCCACCTCTACTCCACCTCCCCCTCCACCTCTTCTCCAGCTCCACATCCACTTGTATATCAACCTCTACCTCTCCCTCCACCTAAAGCTCTACATCCACCTGTATATCAAACTCTACCTCTCCCTCCACCTCCCCCTCTACTCCAGCTCCAGCTCTACATCCACCTGTATATCAAACTCTACCTCTCCCTCCACCTCCAGCTCTACATCCACCTGTATATCAACCTCTACCTCTCCCTCCACCTCCCCCTCCACCTCTTCTCCAGCTCCACATCCACTTGTATATCAACCTCTACCTCTCCCTCCACCTCCCCCTCCACCTCTACTCCAGCTCCAGCTCTACATCCACTTGTATATCAACCTCTACCTCTCCCTCCACCTCCCCCTCCACCTCTACGCCAGCTCCAGCTCTACATCCACTTGTATATCAACCTCTACCTCTCCCTCCACCTCCAGCTCTATATCCACCTGTATATCAACCTCTACCTCTCCCTCCACCTCCCCCTCCACCTCTTCTCCAGCTCCACATCCACTTGTATATCAACCTCTACCTCTCCCTCCACCTCCCCCTCCACCTCTACTCCAGCTCCAGCTCTACATCCACTTGTATATCAACCTCTACCTCTCCCTCCACCTCCCCCTCCACCTCTACGCCAGCTCCAGCTCTACATCCACTTGTATATCAAACTCTACCTCTCCCTCCACCTCCAGCTCTATATCCACCTGTATATCAACCTCTACCTCTCCCTCCACCCCTGCCTCCACCAAGGCCAGTTTTTGGCCCCCTGCACTTTTATGCTTGGCCCTAATTAAAGCTGCAGCAAGCAGTGACGGGCCTCTGCCCCCCCCCCCCCTCCACACACACACACACATACACACACACCAGCATGTCAGGGACGTGGAATTTGATCAAACATTCGGTTTTTTTTTTAAGTAGAGCCAGACTAGTACTGCACGTGGCACAAATATCACTTTCTACCTCCACTAGGTGGCGTCAAACTTTCTATATATGATGTTTCTGTGGGAGTGAGGACAGCACAGTATTATTGTGATGTTTGTTACATCCTGTAACCACTAGGTGGGGCTATGATAGTCTATGTCATCTCCTGTTCCCCATCACCAGGGTCTGCAGGTGTTTCTGACCTTATTTGAGGTGATCTGATCCTCCCACTTGGAGGAGGAAGTACAACATCAACATGTTGACGACTGTGGCCAACAGGTGGCGCTGTGACGAGTACACCCCAGAACTGAGTGGGTTCCTCCTTGAGAATATATGAACAACGATATAAACATCAGGATATTTCTCCTCAGGTTTTACAACGATTCCTGAACTCCAGATCCATGTCCCGCCAATCACCCCCCCCCCCAAAAAAAATGATAGAAACTGGCAAAAAACCAAAGTAATAACTTTGAATATTGTTGGAAAGAAACTCTCCAGATCCCCGACCCTTCCAGTCTCTTCCTGGACTCCTCCCACTTGTTTCCTGGAAATCCGCAAGCTAGTTTTTCATAATTATGCTGACGAGCAGACAGAAAAATAAAGGGCACTGGAACACAAGCTCCTTCAGATCGGTTCCTGCCGTTGGTACCACCAGTCCGCCTCACACTCACAGGGTCCTGAGATCACATGTGGAGCCACGTCACTGGCAGTGTGAAAACGTTTGTTTCAATGTGTTTCTGGGGCGGTAGGATAGCGGTGGACACCGCCCCCTGTTGGTGTGAAGTATGACACGCTAATGCACCTTTAAAGTACAAGTGACTCACCAACTTCTGAATTTCTACAGTTGAGAGTGAGAAGCATTTCTTTAAGAAAATGGAGACAAATATATGGATGGATGGATGGAAGGATGGATGGATGGATAGATGGATAGATGGATAGATAGATAGATAGACAGACAGACAGACAGACAGACAGACAGACAGACAGACAGACAGACAGACAGACAGACAACAATGAACCAAGGGGAGCAAAGTAGAAAACACTTATCGGCACCGCAGGAATGATCAGTTTTGAGGTTTTAAACTAAAACTTGATTGCATTAATGTTCATTCCTCTAAGGATATCTCTGTGTCTCTGTGTTTGGCTCCAACCTGTGTGGGAAACAGCGTGTGAACAGGAGAAATGGATGGATGGGCTGAGATGAATGTGGTCGACTTTAATGACCACCGGTTCACTTTAATTTGTGGTATACTGCATGAAAAGAAGCTGCTTTATGTTTGTCTTCCTTGAGCAGACAAGTGTTCCCTATTCATGTCTATTAACTCACATAACAGAGGAGGATTTAGAGGAGCAAGTGCTGAATGTAGATGTACTGGTGCTTTACAGCCCTCAGGCAAAGAGTAGACATTTAAATAATTCAAATTCTATTTAAAACAAATACAGTTTACAATTTATCGTTTGGCATAGCGTGCGAAAACTGGAGGGCCTCTTGGACAGTGCAGATAGGCCAGCATAAGAAAATGCTGTTTTTCAGATTATCATGCAGATCTACCCCCTAAATTAAATGCTTCCTCCTTCAGCCACTATCCTGCTGACGTACAGACGTACAGACGAAGAAATACACACACCAGCAAACAAAGGCCATCTTTTGGGGTTAAAAAATACGCTGGCATTTGAATACTAGAGAGGAAAACGCAGTTTTTGGGTGACGTGAAGCTTCAAGGCTGGTATCATGTGACTGCGGTGTTGCCAGTCCCAACGTTACTGCGGGATATTAGCGTTACTCTCTCCCACGTGAAAACCACGAATCAGTGGAGGACTCAGTCACTCGAAGCAAAGGTCATAGGTGAAGGTTACCTGCACCAGACGCACTTGGGCTGTGCTGTGTTCGCAGTCATTGGTGAGGAAGCGAATCATGTGTCCGGTGTGGAGCAGCACACAGACGACCTGAACACGGTTGACCCTCGTGCAGCTAAAGTGCCACTACATCTTAAAGGTGCCATGGAGAGGTTGAAGGGGGTATTAATTCTTGTTATGGGGTGTGACATGTAACCCCACTAACATGCTTGGGTCTGTGATGGCTCAGAAGCTTCCTAAAGGCTCTCTGAAACCGCTATGTTACCATGTTGGGTTTAGAATGCCTCGTTTGTCCCTATTGGGGTCCTTTCTGACCTCATCTGGCAACCTCATTATTTATGCAAGTGCATGAAGTGACGGCGATCGGTTGCCGTTGTTTATCTGGTAACCTCATTTAACTACTACTTTGTGATTGGCTGCCCTCACTGTCACTGAAAAGAAAGCACTCCCACTTTCTGGGCGAACTGTCGCCGGTGCTAAGTGTGACTGCTACTGTCAATTGACAACATTCCATATCATACAACAACATTGGTAAGATAAGATACCAAGTAGCCAGGCCAGGCCAGGCCAGGCCAGGCCAGGCCAGCGACAGACAGCGCAGATAAAGCAAAGGTCTCAATTCTATTGAGGCCGTTCATTCAATCATCTGCTCAGTCGGTGCTGCTGCAGGCGCCAGTTTGTGTCGCGCGAGTGAGCGACACGAGCAACCTGCACTCACTCGGCTCGCTCGCATAATCGCCCCCTCCCGAAATATGTCGAAGGGGCGTGTGTGAAAGGGGTGGGTTCAGTGTGTGCGAGTGGGGGGGGCACTGACTGAAGTGTGACGTCACTTTTCAGCCAAAATCGCATTGGTCCATTCTCCCGCAGTGATTCAAAAAAGGGGAGATACTTCAGAGGTTATGACACTGCCTCTCACTTCCTGTGTCTTCCCCACAACTGGGGGACGTTGAATAAACACCAAAAACACGAAAACGATGATTTTCATTCAAGGTGACCTTTAACCACATCTCGAAATTTGGTCATCGCCAATGGTTCACGCTCGTTTTATCACACCAAAACGGTTCTACATTCCTCTCTACTGGACAGAAGTGGGCTCTCACCTGACAGCAGGGATCCTGGCCCATGCACAAGTTCAGGTGTGAGCCTTAATGTAGCATTGCGGGGGGGTCTCAGCAGTCTCATTCCTCAGTCACTTACCAGAGCTTGTGACCAGGGGGGAGTGTTGGAATGTAAATCAACTGGTAAATTGAGAGTTGTCATGCTAAAGAAGTCTCCATTTCCGTGGTTCTTCAAACTTGCTGCTTCAATTTGTTCTGGAGTGTGAAATATGAAGCGTTGGCTCGTTGAGACCAGCTATAAATTGTACCTTTAATCAAAAATGTTACAGATTTAAATGAATTGTTGTTTAAGATTTTATCTAACATGCTGGAATTTAACCAAAAAGAAGCAGATCCAAAGCACTAAAGATATTTTCTTCATACGGGTGGAGTGGGACACAGGTCTGCACGCTTCCAATCACGCTGCCTGACCACTGCACCAACGAGCCTGGTTCACCGGCAGGGCAGCCAGAGTGCACATTCAACCGTGGTGACAGACATCCATCACACTACCCCTCCCCTCTGGAGGCCTGCACATGGACTTCATGCATGCACGCATCCCTCACGCATCTCTGGCATCCCTCACACAGGGGTCACCCATCCTGGAGGCCCTTCATAGGCTCACACACCGGACACACCTCCAATGACCTCACGGCCAGTCGTCCCACCACTGACACCTCATGTAGCGCAGGTAGGGGGTCTTCAGCCTACCCCGGTCTCCAACTCGGGCCTGCGGGGCGCCTAACATGCTCACTGGCTCTTAGGACACGAGGTCAGTGAGCATGTTCAGTGCCCTGCGGACCTGGGGTGAAGACCAGTGGGGTGACGGCCCCCACCTGGGCTTGAGTCATAAAGAGCTTAGAAACTTAAAGAAATGAACGAGAGAACCAGTGAAGAATCAGCGGATTATCTTTACTGGTCCCTGCTTAAACAAATATGGTCGAGGTTCCCTCAGCCGGACGGATCGTCAGCGCGGCTCAGCCTGCTCTTGAGCCTTGTTGTGACTTATTTTACAAGTTGGTAAGATATTTAGTGACATACTTTTATGAAGTTATTAAACACTGACTTGGAACAGTATGAAAGATTAACAGATTAAACTTGAACTTTCTATTCAGCACCAGCTGTATGCTGCCATTTGTTTCCCCCTGGATGGTATGAAGATAAATGCGTCCTCTCAGTTCTGATTTAACCTTGCCCCGGGTCGCTGGCCCGGAACATTGTTCTCCACCTCTGAGTCGGGCTGCTACATTAATCAAGTTAAACCTGATACCACGTTACTGAATGATGATTCTCTCGCATTTACTCGCGTCTCTTTTCCTCGCTGCTGACAACGTTAAAATGTTGCAAAATAAATTGAAGCGTATAAGTTGTAACATGCAACAAGCTGACCAGACATCATCGGAACAGGAACCGACAGAAGAGAGGAGAACCCAAAATACATCTATGACAGGAACGTTAGTCACTTTCAAAATGACTCATCAAAGCCCTGCTAGCTACGAAGATGTGGATCCAAGTTTTACCTCCTGAGATAATCAAAATGACAGGCCTGCACCGAAAAGGAGGTCTTCTGCTGTTAAAAGAAACTTCTCTGGTTTTGACTCAGAAGACGCAAACTAGGTTTTGTGGTGTTTATAACGAGACCTTGTTTTATTGTGATGGAAATTTGGTATTGAACAGCCAACAGTGAAGGTACGAATTGATTCAACTGAACAATCTTACACCGTTGTGTTCTCTCTGACTGGAGGGGCTCAGACACCAAATAACGGATGACCCTGTTGTCTGAGCTCAAAGTCACAGTCAGCAAATCTTTTAAGGCCATTTTTAATCACGTATTTGCACACGGTGAAGTATAAAGAACGTGGAAAAACATTTCCAGCATTTTTACTTGAATCCAGGGCTCCTTCCTGGAGGTGTTATAGATCTCACTGCTCTTCCTGGAAAGACATGGCCTGGAGTGCTGCGATTGGCTCAGCCCATCTACAGCAGGAGCTCGTGGTGAGAGAACGGATCGGCACCTGGGAGGTTGAGTTCAGTCCCTGTCGGAACTATCTGACTCCTGTTTTTTTACTTGTGGGCTTTTCCTTCTGAGTATTCTGATGCAGTTCAGGTCTGGTTTGGGGAAGCATCGGGGTTTGAAACAAAATGGAAGCTTTTACATCACACGAGCACGGACACCCGGCCGGCCGGTCGTAGCCCCTCACCGGTGCTTGAGGCGTGTCTCCGGAGGAAAAGCAGTGGGATCAATAAAGAAGGGGCAGATCAGCTGCAGCCTCTGGGGGTAGATGGAGGAAGTTCTGAGGCTTCTGATGTTTCCAGCACAAATCCAGGCAGAGACTTGTCCTTTTCTCTGTCTGAATGTCTTGCTGTCCCCTCCCTCTGTCTGTCTATGATTCCTGATTCATAGTTGCACATCAAATTGACGCCTTAAGCTGTGGCGAAGGTGCACGTTGCAATGTACCCTGCACTGAGCCTGACGCCGCGTCATTCAGAGCGTGGTTGGCACCGTTGACTCACACTCAGAAGGTCATTTTCTGCACGTCTGCATGTTCTACTCATGTCTGCGTGGGTTCTCTCTGGGTGCGCCGGCCTCCTCCCACATACCAGAACATGAAGGTGTCGCCCAGTTACAGCTGCGATCACCTTCAGGCGGTATAAATCTTAGATGGGCTGACATTAATTTCAGTAAATGAAACTGTTCAAATTTTTATTAGCGTGAACGCTAAAACAATTTGCTCCATTTTAGCTGTTGACATTCCTCCATCCATCCGTTTTCTATACCGATTATCCTTAAAGGTCTAGCGGGGGGGGCTGGACCCGATCCCAGCTGACATTGGGTGAGAGGCGGGGTTCACCCCCAACTATCGCAGGGCCATCAGGAGCAATTGGGGGTTCAGTATCTTGCTCAAGGACACTTGGACATGGTCACTGGGGAAGTGGGGATCAAACCAGTGACCCTTCGGTTGCTGGATGGCCACCCTCTCACTGTTGGAAGTCCACAAGCAAAGTCAGTGTAGCTCAACAGAGCCTTGCTGCCAACCAGAGCTCATGTGCCTCGCTACTATGTAGGTCATGTGATCAGGCCTGGGATCAACCCTCCGTGCAACTATTAATCAAACCTCTCTCTCTCTCTTTCTCTCTCTCACTGTCCATCTCCTGAACTGGTCGAGGCAGATGGCCGCCCGGTGCGGTTCTAGACCTGCTGTGTTTGTAAAGTCACAAGATAATAACTTTTATTTGCTGAACCTGACTTGACTTCAACTTCTCTTTGCCGGTTGATGAGTTATGAGTGGACATCTGCACCTTGGCTGCCATCACGGCGGCGCCCTGAGGGTGCTAGCAAGGCCACTCAGTTAAAACAGACCCACATGTTCTCCAGCGCCAGTACAAGTTAACATGTTGTCCAGTGTTTTCCATTAGGGTCCTTCAGTCGATGCAGGGGTCAGCGGGGGGGTTTAGTCCTAGAGTCGTTGCACTCACTGCTCAGAGGCGGGCGGATGAAGAGGGTCAGACGCAGGGAGACAGGGAGGGAAAAACTCTTTCCTGCTAAAATGACACCAACCAGGACATTGCAGCTGATTCTTGCTCCCACACTCACGTTCCCCCGGACAGAAGCAAAGCCTGCTCAGATGAGTTGGTCAGCGAGACTACGCATGAAAACCAGAATGCTTCAGGTCCAGGAATGTTGTCGGATTCTGCATTCATATGCAAATCTCTGCTTATAGAAAACGGCCCTCAAGCAACTGGCAGGCAGAGGCTGACGAAGAGCTCAGGCAGAAGGAGAGTTATAGGAGGCAGAGAAGTGCAAATATTAACTGAGTCATCAGGACTGATGCGGGATCCGAGCAATCTTCCTCCTAATTCTGTGCTTCGAGGCTGGAGAGACTGAGTTCTTGCACCTTTAAGATAAAACAGTCTGTTCATGTTTTTGATGTACATTATTTAGACACAAGAGGAACAGCATTTTTAAGTCACCAGCTCTCAGTGGAGCCAGTTCCAATTTCCATCCCACCAAAATGTTTGGCTTGATCTTAAAAGGAATGTGAGTCACACTGCTGTGGATTTTTTCAGTCATGGTTTTATATTTGCCAAACAGCTTAAAGTCGAAGATGCAAACAAGTCAATGTCATGAGAGGATACGTGGTCACGTCTGAAGCTGGGACGGCCCTTTGTGCTGCTCAGGAAGGACATTTTGCTACTCATACTGAACAAAACCATTTGCATTTTCACATGTCCTGCTTAAAATGACTTTTTTTTAAAAATGTACATACCGATTAAATAAAAATTAAAGATCAGGCTTCTCTCTGCTGTTGCAAATGAACTTCAAATGTTGAAGGCGCAGTGACGGACGGCTCAGACGGCCGTCGCTGTGATGGGGGCTCTCGCTGCCTCCCCTCTGCAGTAAACAGAAAAGGCATTGGTGGAATCCTCTCTTCTGATTGGCTAAAAAAAGGAACAGGAAACCAGAAAATGTCTCTGTGTTTGCTGCAGAGTGGAGGACTCCCATAATGCTGATGGCTGTCAGATTGTGGAGCTGTTTAACACTCATTTAAACAGCCTCAAAATGTTGTTTTTACCACTTACATCACCTCCTAGAAACATCTCTGAAAGATTTACAGCCTGCTGCTTTATCGGCTTCCATTATGAAGCTGTTCCTTTCACTCCATCCCTCCGTCCTTCATAGACATAGGAGATTTTATTGGCCTTGACTTTGCCTCTATTAAGTCAATAAAATGTTTTAAAAAGCTCGATTGTGTCAGAAAGTGGTAGAAACAGTTTTGTCTGTGAATGCACGACGCTGCACCGCCTGGCTCCAGAGCTTCGTTCTGGCTGCGACAGCTCCTCTCACCATCACAGGAGGACGACTCCGCGCCGCCGTTCACATTAGTCATGACAGTTCCAAGCTTTTGAATTAATTCTGGGTCACTTAACTCGCTTGACTCTGCTTCTGACAAAGAATGACTTGTAGCACCTCGCCGCACATTTACGGCAGCCACCAGGAGTTGAGCAGAAATGATTACACACACTATTAAAGAAGAACTGTCTATTTTACTTTTACCGCAGATTAAACAAGGAAAGTAACTGAATTAAAATGTCCAACATTTAAAGACATTGTGTATTGGAATATGTCTTATTACAGAGAGAGATTTCAGGAGACTGGCAGTGACTTTACTCGCTACAAAACTCTGCGTGTGTGAGAGGTTTTCAGGTGTTGCTGCGTTGACCTGCTGAGATTGAGCTGAACTCCTCTGACGAGGAAATGCAGATGAAGAAAACCTGATAAAAGTCCTCCGACGGCACTGACGACCCCGAGCCAGAGGCATGGGGCCCCGAAGCATCAGTTCAGGCTCCTGAGCATGAAGTCCATCCATCCCTCCATCCCTTTTCTATACCACTAATCCATTTAGGGGTCGTGGGGTTTGTGTGTGTGTGTGTGTGTGTGTGTGTGTGTGTGTGTGTGTGTGTGTGTGTGTGTGTGTGTGTGTGTGTGTGTGTTTGTGGAGCCTATCCCAGCTGACACTGGGCGAGAGGTGGGGTTCACCCTGGACTGGTCACCTGTCCGTCACACTACATCAAGTCACAGGTTTCAAGTTCTCCACTGCAAATGCTGTTAATGAATGTAACCTGCCCCCCCCCCCCCCGGCTCAGGGCCCCAGGCAAACCTGCTGCCAGGTCCCACGTCCAGCCCCCTCCTACTTATGACTGCTCTGCTCAACCTTCATATTCGCCACAATGAGTTTCTCAAAATGCACCGACAGGCAAATTAGCAAACCACTGATGCTGCAGAGAGATTAAAGAAACAGAGAAATTGTCTTCATCACGCCGATGCCCCCCCCCCCCCACGCTGCGCTGGTCATACCATCCTGAAAATTAAAACACGTACAAATAATACTTCAGCAATCCTGCAACTGTCAGTCACACACACACACACACACACACACCAGCCAGGCCTAAGTATCCACTCACATTTGAGGAAATGCTAAAGGCACCTTCAAAGCCAATACGACCCAGTGCTCCCAACAAATCGATATTATTTATACAGCATAATCAGGTTCTCAGGCAAGTCTTAAAAGAAGACACAGGGTTGCTGTTAGAACTGTAGTGGCGATAGGCCCTCCATCAATAGCAATAAGGCTTTATCCCAGAATGCTCAGCAGCTCTATTAAAATGCAATAAATGCAAACTGCAATGAGAGCACCAAACAAAAGCGCGCCCTCCCTGAATCATAAGCAGCCTCTCCTGTCCCGGCCATGGCGCAAACATCATGGCTGCCGTCGGCTCCTGCGCCGACAGGAGCGTCAGGAAGGATCCCGGTTTGGATTCAGCTGATCGCCTTTTCACATGGAACTCAGATGACCAGACTCAGCAACAGGAAGTGAGAAAACAAGAGCAGACGGACAGGAAGTAGTGGACGTGTGACGGTCTGGCCGGTGGAGATGCTCCAGCATCTGAGCGCGGATCCAGAGGAGGAAGACAGTGAAGTCAGCACTGATTTCTATGATGGCTGTGACGGCGTAAACACGGCGCTCGCAGCAGCAGCATCATGGTGCGAGGAAGCTCACTGCAAACAAGCAAAGCTGAACTGAAGTAACCCTGTTCTCCATTTGATGCGCGAGTTGTGTATTCTGTGTGTGTGTGTGTGTGTGTGTGTGTGTGTGTGTGTGAGAGTGTGTGTGTTTCATTTAATGTCTTTGTATTGCGGCTCTGTAGTCTCGGTTGTTGCCCTGAACTGAGACTTTTCCTTGATCCTCCTGCCTAAATCCACATATTAAAGCTGATAGTAAAACGTTTTGTTCTCCAGGGGGTTGGCGGGCGGGGTTTAGGGGGGCAGGACCCTCAGGGGTTTGCGTCATACTCACCTTTTTCCAACCCTGATGAGTTTATGTCTCTCTGCAACTGTCTAAACTCTGTAGATCTGTTGATTTACTGTAGTTTTCAGTGGATCGGGAGGTTGAAGACACACACACACACACACACACACACTGCTCTCAGTCCCCACACCTGATTAGCAGGTGGAGATAATGACCAATCAGATGCATGGAAATCTAAAGTGAAACTGAAGTGCGTACAAGTGACTGACCGTGTGTGGGATTCCTTGTTTCTCCTCAGATGAAACTGTACAGACAGGCATTCGTTTACATGAACATAAGCACTGCATTAGTAGTCAAGGGCTGCATCTCCACAACTACCTGTGACATCGCACATAATTAGATCTGATTGTGAAGTAGGCCTCCTATTCTCAAATGTGTGAGGGAACAATGGCCCTAACCAAACACACACTCAGTGCAGAAATAATAAGCTCTCAAGCATTCATACCCAAAAGCCCGTGGAGGACTCACGCACTCGTCCAACCGCCACCCACTACGCTACAAGTGACACGGATGGGACGAGGCACACGCACGCCGCGCCACGTTCACAGCGGAGCTTCGTTCCTTTGCTCAAGTCTGAGTCAGTCGATGAGTCGGATGGCGTGGAGTGTTTCCCACACTGGCAGCAGCGAGGGGCCGCCAGTGTGGAGAGTTCAAGTGTGCAGTTGCTGCCATTAGCAGAGTCTCGACAAGCTCCGCCCCTTTGAGGCTTTTTTCAAACGCTGGTAATGGCGTTCTGCATGACCCCTCCCGGCTCCTCTCACACACTCGCAGCCTCTCTCCCGCTTGGATGAGCATCAATGAAGGAATTTATGCGCTGCCATAAACGTCACAATTTGCCGTGTGCATGGATTATTGAGTTCCAGACGACATGTTCAAGCGATCCACACTTCTATGGGCTTCAGTCACGGGTCAAAAGATCCTCTCACGAACCTGCGGACTGCTACATTTTAGCCAAAACATCAAATATGCTTTTATGTTTTCAGCCTTAAACTAAAGTTAAAAAGTAGCAGTAAAGTAAAATATATAGTGACTGTAGTCTTTGATGATGTGATAGAGCTCAACAAGACCTTTAAGATGATGTATAAAACTCGTTTCCTGCCAAGATGACAACTACATCCTTGTTGCACCAGCAAAGGTGACAAACCACCAGCCCAGAGGCCAGCAGTCTGATTCGACTGGGCGGAGCCAGGCGGACGAGAACCAAGGAGTCTGTGAGAAGCGTGTCTGGGTGCCTGGTCTCCTCCAGCTCTACTGGAAGCCTGTGGTGTTTGTTTCCTCCACTTATACGTGTGTGTGTGTGTGTGTGTGTGTGTGTGTGTGTGTGTGTGCGCGCATGATAGACAACACATCTCCACTTCCTTCAACTCCTGGCTGGACACTGGCATCGTGTTCCTGCTCAGCGAACATGAAATGGAGCCGTGGCCTCGTGCTGAGCCATCAGATAAGAGCATCACAACTCATTTTAACAACTCACAACACTCTCCACCTTTGTGATATCAAATTACACAAGTCGCCCCCCCCCCCCCCCCAAACAACAACAGCAAATACTTGCCTCAGAAACTACTGGTACTTCAAACAAACCAGCCATCAATCACCTTTTTATCTGACAACAGAACTTGATGCAAACTAAATGCAGTTGCTACGAGCGCTCAGCCACGTTGTGCTATGAAAGAACTGAACCACGGACGTTCCGGTCTGATGAAGGGTAGCGCCAGCAACAACCTCCGTCGTCTCTCCTCCCGTTAGCAGACACAGATATTCACACACCTCCATGCTTGAAAATACTTGAGTGATACTTTCTGGTATAAAATGTGCCACTGAAAAATTACAGGCATTTAAGTGAAATACATTTAAAAAGGAACCCCATGAACGTTGCCAGGACGGGGCCAATCGCCAACGCTAACTTAGTTCATGTCAACACTCCCAGCTGAGAGGGTGGGGCTTGTGATGAACGTGCTGCTGGGGAGCACAGCAGATCTGTTGGCTTCACTTTTGATGAGCTCTCATGACGCACATCTATACATAGAAATAGTCCAGGGGGTTGGCGTGTTGCACGCACGCACATGTTCAAAAGTGTTTATTGAAGTGTGTGTGTGTGTGTGTGTGTTTTTGCACTGATGTGTTGCAGCAGTTGTCTATGTGTGTGTATCTTTGCAGTTGTAGGCAGACAACCGCTCGCCCAGCATTGAGAGGAAAGCGTAGCTCAAAGAAACCCGATGCAGCTACAAAAGCACACGATATTCCTTTAGGAATGGTCAGCGGGGTGCAGGGTAGAGTTTGATGTGCATGAAGAGAAGACAAGAGAGGAGAGGAGCGAGGAGAGAGGAGGAGAGAACGAAATTGCGGTTGATACCACGTTGCTTTCTTCCTCCATTCCAGCCTGAGAGGTTCATAGAGAGTCCCTCATTTGGTCATTTGTCTCTATCAGCGCCCGTCTCATGGTGTTAGTGTGTCAGAGAGCTATCTGTCTCTCTCTCTCTCCCTGGCTTGATGATGGAGAGGTAATTTCAGTTTTATGACGGAGCAACTCTAATGATGAGGACGGGAGAGCTGAGAGCATATGAGGGTGTGAAACACTGAAAAATACTGTTTGGTGTGTGTACTCTGTATACAAAACCCCACATCTGTGAGATAATGTGTGTGTGAGAGCACAAACGGGACAGGGTCCAACTCCCACTGCTGTCCCCATCAGTGAATGTGCTGTTAATGGAGAGTAATGAGGGGAGCACTTTCATGGCAGATGTGCCCCTCTGCAACTGTTTTTCTCCCAGACTGTAAAACTGACCGAGGTGAGACCGGAGCGGGCCAGCAGCCGCTCACCGTGCTGATTAAACTCTGAATGTGTTGGGGAAATCTGAATGGCTTCGTTTGCCGACTTTCCCTCGTGCTCTTGTACCCCGCGAAGTAAGAGTAAGTATCATTTCGACATAGCACCCCATTGAATGACAAAAGCACTGGCGGTGTCAGCCAGGCCCAAAATCTGTTAGGGACCCATCTTCTTCACTGGAGTGTGAAATTATTTTAGCTCCCTGCTCATTATAGGATTTTAAAATGCATTATAGTTAGGGCTTTTATGGTGTGCTGCAGCATTAATTCAATTTGGCCTATTCACGCTTTCTTATTATCATGCTCCGTTCAAGCTACAGGGGGAAGAAGCTGCTGAGCAGTGCTCCCCAGCCTTATCTCTAAAGGATATAAACTACACTACCCAGCTCAATCAGAGCCAGGCTGCACCGCTCCATCCATTCATCCTCTACTCCTCTGTCTCTTCCTCTCCTCCACACGCCGCTTCCTATGGCGACCTCCATCTCTCTTTCATCCCGCTCTCCATTTTCCTTCATGCCGGTGATTGATGGTGGTTGTCCTCAGAGCCCTTTCGATATCTTTCCATGATAGACAAACAAACATAAACACGCACAGCCATGCATGTTCACACACACACACACACACACATAAACACACACAGCCATGCATGTTCACACACACACACACACACAGAAGCAAACAGAGGGAGCCACACAGGTTTAATGGGAAAACACGCCACAGTGTATGGGTGAGACAGCGTTAATCTATCACTGCAAGCACAACCTGAGTCTGTGTTTGCTCAGGGGCATTGTGGGAGCACCCTATCACTGTCCCTTACTGGGCAAGGGTGCAGTAAATGCATTCCTGTGGCAGCAGATTAGGACGGAGCACGAGTGAGTTCAGACAGTGTCGCTCCCGTGCGTGCTTGCGTGGACGCACACTGACAGAACACACATGGACGTGGTTCGTCGAAACCGAACCAAACATGCAGGTCTAGTCACATGCATTGTAGCGTCCATCAGCATGTGACTGCGGTTTGGCTTATTGGTAGTGGGGGAAGAGGAGGAGAGGATGAGGATAAAGTCCTCATTTAGAGAACTAATCCAGTGAGCAGTCTGTCCTGTGAGGACCATCATCTCCCGTCATTAGCAGCAGGCCAGCAAGATTAAACAAGATCAATGTTTATCACCCCCCATGCGCCAGAGAGAGCAAGTCTTCAAATCCCAGACCTCATCACGATTTATCACAATATCTGCTATCACAACTACGTGACACCATCAGAGCCAGCACATGTAGGTAAGAGCAACGTTAATCAGCCCAACACTGGATGATCTCACATTAATACACATTTTTTACAGTATAATACTCCATCAGAGGGATTTAGAGTAAATATATCCTGATCACACACTCAGACTAGCTCAGTGACTCATTTAGACATTGAACGCACAATTATTTTTGGGCTGGCTGAACATTCCGGGGCAGATTTTTAGTGTTTGACAGCGGCGACCATTTCTCAGTCGGAGATATCCATCAAGTTAACAGGCAGTCACACAATTAATTATTCAAATTGCTTGCAGTGTCGTGGCAGAAAGGGCAGCAGTAATTATGAGTCGATAACTTGTTGAAAAACGACATGACAAACTAAGCAGCAGACGTGCAGCTGAATCCCAGGAAACTTCTGGCTTTCTTTCCCTCCCGCCTTTTTTTTTCATTTCCTTTGTTTCATTTTGAGTAAAAGAGCTTAAGCAGGCTGCAGCAAGCTCTGCGCCCTCAGTTCCAGGTCTTGATCGTTAATGTGGGGCAGTGGCGCGTGTCTGTGTGTTTCCACGGCGAGGCTGGCGCCGCTAACCACACAGCAGCAACCCTATCCCATCCTTCTCAGCACATCATAAGACTAGAGACCATATGGTCTGATTAGACCACAGAATTAAGCCCTACACTGTCGAGGCAGAGAGAAAAAGATAGAAAGAAAGCTACGCACGTTCACTGGTCCCTGGGAGAGCTGACAGAAATTGGTAGCTGGATTGCACAAAGAGTAAAATCCCACACATGCTCACACACACCACAGACACATATGCCAGGATGGAGAGAACAAAAGACAGATCACAACACAAGCAGAAATAAATAGATTGGTATGTCCTCTTAAGGATTAGGACGTGTCCACGAGCCGCTGTGGCAGAGAGATTGTTTGATCATGCTACAGTGCACATTCTATCTGCTGAAGTTCTGTGCTCATGGACACAAAGCATCCGCTTTGTTCTGCAGTCAAATCACACGGTTTGTTCCTGTTCTGGCTGTTCCACTCACCGCCAGGCCGAGCAGCCTCAACTTCAGAAAACACAGGCGTGTCAACATGTTTGTGCCCGTGTTGCTGAAGTAGCGACTAGCTGTGTGCGGATTTGTGAGCGAGTGTGTGTTTGTGTGGCGATCACTGCTTTCTAAATCTAAAATAGCTTGAAAGCCTCACAAGCGTCTCCCCCCCCCCCCCCCCCCAAACATATCTGCCGCCCAGGCACAGCGAGGCTTCCACCACAGCCACACATGAACCTGCTGGTGTCGTTCAGGACATTTGGAGGAAAAAATCTCCAGCTGAAGGAAACACAGGTGAGGCTGCTAATGTCCCTGATGAATGAGCCAGGAAAAAACGGTAGCTGGTCGAAATGGTTTGTCTCTAAAGATCCTCACCTTCTTGAAATGACTGCCTGAGTCATGATTTTCTACCATTTTTTTTTTGCTTAAATCAACTCCTTATGATTGATATGACTCTTTATGTTTTCTCTCCAGTTTTTTGTGTTTTCTCAAAAACTTTAAAAAAAAAAAGACTTGTGTGTTTATGCTACGAAGGCGACCAATTAGATGTTGGTTTGTTGTGTTGTGTTCAGTGCCTTGAAAAATACTTCAAAATCAACAAGAGAAAAACTGCGCCCAATCACTCACTCACTCTCGCGTGCTACCTCGTCGTCTCCTCCACCTCCGTGCCCGTCCACACGCCAGCTGCTGTCACACAAACACGCTTGCTCCTCATCAAGCCTGAGCGGTACTACACGCCGCGGCTTCAATGACACACATAATCAGCCATCATCAGGCTGTGGTGGAGCTCTAGACCGTGTCTCCGTCTCCAGGGATTTATTAAACAAGTGAACAAGGAGATGGACATCATCTTTGAGCACATTTTCTAATCTCAGCCACAGCGCCCTCATCTTCCTCGCCATGGCTCTGATCACCAGACCGGAGGAAATTTTGGCAAAGTCCTTTTTTTCCGTCCTCATTCTACCATGTCAGTCATTATCATCTACAGCGCCTTTCACTGCTCAAATTGCTGTTGCACAGTTACTTCAGTTTGCACGCTGGGCTCCAGAGCAAACTTGACCGAGTGTCAACACGTCTCAACCTGGCCGGCCATGTGATCCTCCTTCTGCTGCATCACAAGTATCCTCGTCCACAGTTCACCCGCCAAGCTTGGGCGGCTGCCTCCTCCTGCGTGTTTATCAGTGCCTCCTCGGGCCACACAGAGAGGAGCTGCAGCCATTGTTAAGCTCACTTAATTGGACCTTTGGGTACAAAAGGTTGTGAAATTCAACTTCAATAGATAATAAATAAGCACAAGCATTGAATTCCCATGACATGTCCTGGCCCTGGCTCCAATTTTCCCTTGCTCATTGCAGCCTATAGGTGGGCTGCCTGTCGGAGGGGCTGATTCATTAGAGTGCTTAAGGACAGTTCTATCAGCCCCGCGACTCAATCACACACTTAGCCCTCTCCCAGTTTGTAAACTGTCAGCAACAGTCCGTCACAGCCTTTTCTGCAACGTATAAATTGTTGTTTAAAGTGATGTTTTGTCGCTGGAAGCAAAACAGCTCCTGGTTAATCAATAGCACAAAATCAATCCAGCTCTCAGGGGAAATGCCACAGAGAGGCTATCCAGCATGCAAAGGTTGAGACAAAACAAAAGTTTCAGATGGACGGGGGAGGTAATGGCAGGTGTCAGTGAAATGAACTCCACCGCGCTCACTGCAGATCATTCAGAGTTTAGGCAAGTTAGGCAATCACACGGCGCATGATAGGAGAACATTAAAATAGCAAAACACGCGTCTCGCGCTGCGATGAGGAGGTGGATTCAGTGAAACAAAGCCCTACCAGTGGTGCTCATTTATCACAGTTAGGCACCAGGTCACACAATGCATCGTGGGAATGAGTACCGTCGGAGGTCAGTAAGAGATTTACCTCACCACTCCTGCCTCCAGGTGAAGTCTGGAGTTGACAATGTCTGTGGTAATGGGCATCAATAATGCAGAGCCTTGGCCAGCAGGCTGCCACGGCTGTCGTCTCTGCTCGGTGCCACGCGGCGCTCACATCTGCCTGACACCTCACACACAAAGATGTGTAATTGATTATGTGAGGAGATTGTGGCGGCCTCCACGGTAATGAGACGTACGCGGTTCAAGCACACAGAAAGACACACATGAACACGCTCCCTCTCCATCCTCCACTTATCCTGACGCCACATCAGCTTCTACAGCCAGAAGACTGCGACTTGTTCTGGAGGGGCCGACGCAGCTCAGGAAGCTGATCAGACGTTGGCACATTTATGGAACACACCAACTTTGTAGGCAGTTTGCTTATCGTCCATCACCCCCACAACCAGACAAGAAGACCGAGCCCTCCTCTCCTCCGGGCTGCATCGGGGGCTGAGACCCACAGGGTCAGGCTGATTAGCTTAGCACAAAGAATGCTAGTGGTGGTTAGCATCGCTCCGTGTTGCCCTGTCAGCTCCTCAAACCTGCAGTTCAAATCCAGGGACAGTTACGAGTAGCAGTCGCTATTCTAGTCCTCAACTTGTGGTTTTTGTTTTGAGGTGCTGCGTCAAACTACTACCGCGAAAGTAGATCCGGCTATTTTTGATTCTAAAATCACAATATCCCACTAGTTTGGATTAGTATTCCGTCATGAATATTTCCCACTGCCCTACTTCTATTCATGCAGGTAAGGATCCTTTTGGAGAAACGGTATTTGATGGCTCCAGGCTGAGCTACATGTCCCATCCACGAGCACTGGCTGTGCTAACCTAACTAGCAGTCAGTGCACATCCAGAGCAGAGAAGGCTGAGTAGCCTCCACCCTCCTGTCCGGCTCCAGGGAGGTCGGCAAATAAGCACATTTTTCCAAAAGTTGGTTTGCTCCTTTCAGGGCAGTTTCTGTTACTGCAATTAAACTGTACCACTTGGTGTTTCCTTCCAAGATATATAAGAGTTTTAACAAAACAACAAAACAACAACAGCAGCAGCATGACATTGTTCAGCGGCTAAGCCAGACACGGAGGGGGTCAGGTGGATGAACAGGTCAGCAAAATGTCAGACTCCTGACAGTCAAGACTGCTGTTGGCTTCCTGATTCATCTCCCGTTTATTTATAGAGCCGCGGTTCTTAGCAGAAGTCGTCTGAGGGCAGGTATATAGAGCAGGTGTAGGTCCCCCGTGAGCGCAGCGGGAACACAACACAATGCAATATTCAGCGCGTTGCAGCATTAAAGTCATCGCTCCCATTATTCCAATACCTACGGTCCCACCACGTCACCGCGACTGGCTGCCACCTCGCAGCAGGTCTCGCCAGCAGCAGTCCATCTTCTCTGTCCTTCCTCCATCTTTGTCTGTCCCTGTCCTCTGTCTCTCTCTCCCTCCAGCAGGTCGAAGCAGACGTCCGTCCCCGTTGAGCCTGGCTCTGCTCCACTGGAGAGAGTCAGGGGAGAGCTGATGGTGGGTTTCTTTCTATACGCTGCTTCAAAGCACTGAAGGTGACAACCACAGCAGCAATTAGGGTTCAGGATCCTGGTTGAAGGACCCTTTGACACAACCTCGAGGGTGTGGGGGTCAAACCAGCAACACCTGGATCACTCGACAGCCCCCCTGAGCCGTGAGGTCAGGGGCCCAGCGGCTTGTGCTGTTGCCACTTCTTTGGGGACTTAAACTGGCTTCATCAAAATTAAGGAGAAGACAAATTACAGTCAAGATTCTGAGGAAAACTTTTCTCTGGATAATCTCATTATTAGGAGTCTTATATTCTTAAGTGTGAAGAATTAAAAGTGAAACCCTCTTTTTTAACCTTTAAGAAAGTTCAAAGTTCAAAGAGAGAAGAGTTGTAAGGCAGAGCCTGAGCCTGCAAATGCAATGTTTCCACCAGCAGGCCTGCCCCCCCCCCCATGTAAAAATAAATACATGAATGAATAAATAAATACTTCTGAGAAAGATGTAACTTACTGTTCATGCTGTGAGGCGGGGACGCTCTTTTCACCTGACGATGAGTTACTCCTGAGTGAGTCGTGCGGCCGAGGGTGACGTGAGGGAAGTGAGAGACCAGACGGACAAAGAGGTCGACTACAGAGGGCGTTTGAACAAACAAGGTGTTTGCTCTGACCCGCGGCGCCCTGCTCAGGTCAGACCTGGTCCTCCAGGGTAGTGGGTCTGAGCACCGCTGGCGTTGACTTTTATTTTTCATGTTCTTGCCACCGTTTTCATTTGTGTGTCTGTGTGATACCTTCTCTCGTCACTCTGCATCATTTGTGTTGCGTTTTGTGTGTGATTTTGAGAAATAAATGACTAGGAATTTGAAAAAGTAGAAGAAGTGTTAGACCCTGACAGACAGCGATAAGGGCCTCTGTGGTAGAAAGTATATGATAGAGTAAAGTATCGATTGTTTCTGCCTATGAGCAATATGTTGGTTTCTCTTTCTGTTATTGTACTACCGGTCACGGTATTGGCTTATTGATAAATCACCTCCCACTCCTCTGACCAATGAGAGACAGCTGTCGACTTGCAGGAGCAGCTTGAACTTTTTGGAACGCCTGTTGGACATGGAGGGAGACGCGGTGTCAGAACGTGATCCGCACCTTAACGTGGACGTACTAAAGTGAATCACTTGCTCCAGTTTGCTCTTTGGTTTCCGACTTTGCGCGGCGAGACAATAATCTTGCTTCTCGCTTCCTTTCCAAAGGGCACCTCGTACTTTTCCTCTCGCTGTCTCTTCATTTGCCCCCCGATGATACTCAGACAAACACTAGAGCACGGCACCCTTTTCACTGCTGTAAAGAACCTTATATTGGATCCTCCTGTATCCTGCAGCCGTCTCTGCACAACAGGCTGGAGTGCAAACAGCCCCCCCCCCCCCCGCAGCAGCAGCAGCAGCAGCAGCAGCAGCAGTCTCTCAGCTCCTCCAGTCTACTTACAACTACGTGTCACCACACCGACGCGCCATCAGGTGACTTTCTGCCTCTGATCTGGCTTCCCTTCATTCATTTTCAGCGATGCAGAGGTGGCGACACGCGCTCATCTCTCTGAAGATGAACGCAGACCAACTGTGACGCTTGTGGTTTAGCGTCAAGCTAAGCTCATACATGGCTGGCTCTTTCTGCACAATGATGAGAAGCACAACATCCTCATGAGTGCAGACACCTGTTTGTGAGTGCCTGGCGGGCAAAACATACCTTTGCAGCAAAGTATCGCTTTCAGTAAAGTAACAACTTCGTTTCGTCCCCATCAGACTGATCACACAAGAAGGATGCTCTCCCTCCATCATCCTCCCTCCCTGCCTGTCTCACTCCTCCACCTAAGCTCGGGGTCTTAAGTCTTCCTCGGTGACTGGGCTGTCAGCGCGACAGCGAGTCCTGACCTCTCGTTGCCCCTGCAACTTCCTTGGATCCAGTTTACATATCTCTTTCCTCCCTGCTCCTGTTCTCCATGTAATCTCAATTTAAAAAAAGCAAAACCACAACAACAACAACAACTAAACCAAGCTGTGACACACCCACACCGCCTCGCTCCAGCTCAGCATCACACCAGGACTGGAGACAAGAGAGGACTGGAGACAAGAGAGGACTGCAGCCAAGCGGCTTCCACACCTTTGCTTGATAAGGGAGAAGGAATCAAGGGCTGCGGGCGCGTTACAGGTTCACAGCGCGTCAGCAGAAGCAGCAAATCTGAGAATCTCTGCTGCAGGGAAACTGGATACTGAAAGGCTAATAACATTTTCCATACACACACACACACACACACACACACACACACACACACACACACACCATCAAACGTGCACATACTACATGAAACCACACAGATGCTCACAATCACACAGAAAATACACCATGGGCATTATTTTCCCCCTAAATTGAGTAAATGCAGACAGCTTTTTGCAAAATTGTTTTCTACTTAAACAAACGGCCCCACAGTCACAAATTACAAATAAAAATGAGATCGGGTCTCTTCTCAATTCATTTCACATCACGGGGGGAATATGCAAATGCCACGGGGAGGGAGGGGTGGAACGAGAAGGAAAGGCAAAATTGGATTAAAGACAGCATGAGGCGAGATGCTGACTGTGAGACAGGAAGAGAGAGGATGAAGGAGGGAGAGCAGAGGAAGGTTCCCTGACAAAACGGCCGAGTCGAGGTGATTACCACGAGCTGAAAGCTTCCTGCCCAGACACCTGAAAGAGAGGGGAAAACCGCCGTTGCATCTCCCCCCAATCCCGCTCTTCTCCTCCCAGCCCGTCAGACACCATAACAGATGCAGGTGTAAAGAAGAGGATTCTTTGGGTGGAACAACCCAAAGCAAAGAACTCCCCACCAATACAAATCCAAAGTGACGTCCTCTGTGGGCCAGCATAATCCTTTACAGGAAGAACTGAGGAGGTCCCTCGCTCCCTCTCCTCCAAACACCAGAACCAGTTTCTGTGAGTCATGAGTCATGGCCTACTTCCATAGCTTTTACCTTTTTTCTTATACAGCTGGTTTGATACACAGAGGCGATGTCAGAAAAATATCACTTGGCTCTTCTCTCCGAGGGTTGTACTGAATATAGTTTAGAAGGTAAATATTTTCCCAACGCTATCAAGGGAGCCAGACAAGGACAGAGGAGGGATTCTTTCACAGGGCCCTGAGCACCGCGGGCTCCTGCGACGCAAACGCAGCTGCCGCTGTCAAAGCCTGACAGAGGGTCCACGGACCCGCAACTACAGTAAATGACGCTCCGCACATCCACAAGTTATATAATCTAATTCTTTAGTCAAAGGAAGTTTTGAACAAGTGTAATTAAAAGAGCATAAATTAAGAACAAATGTTGTTTTTTGTAGGAGCATCGCTAATTCCTCATTCTGGAGCTGGAATGAACTAATAAGGGGCGTGACGAAGCACGGCGTTGTGATCACGACACAACCAGAGCGCCGCAGGAGCGACAGGGCATTCGGAGTCTTTCCAGGATTCAGCCTTCAAACCCTTTGGAGGTCATAGGTGGCGCTGTGGTGCAGCATGCTAGCAGACACAGTCACCAGAGCGCGCCAATCACAGGGATGACTCAAGTATAAGATGTGGATCTCGGCAGCAGCTGCCACAAAGCTTGAATTATGGTAAATTATTCCAACTGTATTCTCTAATTATGCTGTTGTGGTGTGTGTAGGCTTGTGTGAGCTTCCAGGCTTGGACAAAAAAACACGGCGATCAGAGGCAGCCGCCAAGGCGACGCTCGCCGCCCCGACTCACCTGTTACTGCGGCGCCACACCTGACAGGAGTCGATGTTTGTTCACAGGACTGAAGGCTGTGATGTCACAGGTTTCATGTTGGATGCACTTGAAGACACACAACCCTTTTACTTCTACGACACACGTCATGTGTTCAGCGGGCCCCGGTGGCCCCTACAGTACACAGATAATCAATTTATGGTCATGGCGAGGTGCTGGTGGAACATGTCTTTGCCCCCCCCCCCCACACACACACACACACACCAAGGAGCCCCTGTCTCTGACTCCAGTAGGACTAACCTGCTTGATTGACCTGGTGCGCTTGCTGCTCTGCCTACGTCACCCTACGTCACCGTCTGGTCTGCGAGGTGTTCTTACTGAGTGCGTCTCCTCTCAGGTGGTTTTACCTCCGAGGACGGAGCTCATAGGGCCGCCCGCCTGCAGGGTGACGGGATGATTTACCCGAGACGTCAAGCACAACTCCCGCGTCAACGGCGCTCCGCTGACGGCTGCGGGCTCGACAGCCCCGCCCCCGCAGGTGCATTAGCATGAGAAAAGCTCCCGCTGCGGGATTAGCGTCCCGCGCCCGCACCCGCCAGTTAATGAACACGTGCACCACCTGTTTGGTGAAAGCGTTCACCGGCTAATAAGAGCACGTCCTTCTCATGTCACCCCCCCCCCCCCCCCCGCACTGTCACGACCACGTGAGGGTTCTTGAAATCATCCAGGAGAGCGAACAGTAGCCAGGAAACAACGCACGCGCGAGCCTGCAGGCTGGAGGAGAGAGAGCTGGGGGGGGCGGGGGGGGGGGGGAAGTCTGAGGCCTCGTGCTGTTGTGCTAAAGGGTTCCTCTTATTTAGTCCACGTCTTCCGTGGGTGGGGGCGGGGTGCGTTTGGCGGGCTTCACGGGGCTGAGCACGCGGGCCTTGTTATTGTAACTGGGATCAGTTTGAGTCCGACCACGCAGTCTCACGCACAAACACCCGCAGAGACAGACGCGCGCACAAAGCGTCTCCCTCCCCCCCTTTGTGCGCTCACTCTTTTATTTGTGAGATGAATGCAAGCGAGCCCACGTGCGACGGTGGGAGGCAAATTCACGTGAGAGATTAGTTTAAATCTCTAAAAATAAAAAATAAAATCAGCTGAAATGGACTCTCGACAGCCCCGCGTGAGAGGAGCGGGGAGGAGGCGAGCGGGAGGCCGCGTCCTCCCAGGCTCCCGTCAGGGTCCGCCCGCGAGCCGCGTGGCGCCTCTGATCAGAGGAGTTTCCTAGGTGTGTGTGGGGGGGGAGGGGGGGATCCGAATGTCTGCCAGGCTCGAGCGGCTCATTTCTGTCACGCATCCGCGAAGAGAAGAAAAGAAAGTCGGAGATGTGCGTGGTTCTGCTCTGAACCGCCGCTCAATCAGGCGCGCAACGACAGCCTGGAAGCTCTGACGGTCGGCGATTCATGAGAGGCATCAACTCCTCCCGCGCCGCGCCAGCCCCCCCACCCCCCCACCCCCAGGTGTTTGCCTTTCTTCACCCTGTTTTCAAGACCGAAGTCTAACTTGTACAGAAGCTCCGGGATCTCATCTCCCTTTCCACCTTTTCCTTCCCGAGCTGGAGAGGTTGCTTGACTGTGGCGGCGCTACTTCAAATCCCCGGGACGAGAGAGTGAATGAGAGGAGGATTAGAGGGGTAATGCCAGTAGATGAGAGGGAGAGGGCCGCGGTGGTTTGCCACTCTGCGAGGATTAGCTCAGAAAACAACTTCACCCTCGCAAACGACGTCAATCACGGACACAATTCAAGCGTTTGACGAACGCTCGTGTGTACAAAACTCGCCTGCTCCCCGCCTCCCTCTTACACTTATTGATTCCTGCACCATACAGGGAACAAACTGGTGAATATTTATGGATGGAGGGGGTGGAGGGATGGATGGAGGGGGTGGACCAGTGGACCAGCACACCTGTGGAGTCTCTGCTGCAGCTGCACGGTGATGGACGCATCAGGCCTGCTGAGAGGCTCCATTCATGCAGAGTGAAGAGCCCAGAGGGCGGCAGGGCTTCACCATGTGTGTACCATTAAAACAGGGCACAGTGCAAAAAATTCCCATAGAGTGGAGTGTGTGTGTGTGTGTGTGTGTGTGTGTGTGTGTGTGTGTGTGTGTGTGTGTGTGTGTGTGTGTGTGTGTGATGTCCTACACACCTCGTTTATCCTGGATCTTGACCGTGAGCTCCAGTGAGGGCTCTGCCTCCCTGTCCAGCCCTCTGGTGATGGTGATGTCTCCGCTGTCGCGCCCCACGGTGACCGGCGAGCTCTCGGGGTCCGGGTAGATCAACTCATACGTGGCTGACTGGAACCTGGTGGGACTCAGGCTCGTGATGACCGAGCCGATGCTGGCGTCTTCAGACACGTTGAGGGAGAGCAGGGTGGCGGGCTCCAGCAACGCCCTGGGCGCGCGTCCTGCCCTCCCTGACCCCGCCGCACCGGCTGCCGCCCACCTTTGGGGGACGATGGTCACCGCTACGCCTTTGCTGGTGAGCGGGGGCCACCCGCGGTCCCTGGCAAAGACGCGGAAGCTGACCACAGAGGGAAGCCCCAGGATGGAGTCCACCAGCAGAACTTCGCCTGTCTTGGGAACCACGTAGAAGCTGCCGTTTCTGGGGACTGAGACGTACGTCAACTCGGCGTTCTTGCCGCTGTCCGCGTCCACGGCCGCCAGCCGGTGGACCACCCTCCGGAGGGCTGCTGTGTCGTTCAAAGTTATGTGAACCGCGTCTGCACTCCCAAAAGTGGGCTGGTGGTCGTTGGTGTCCAGAACGTCCACTTTTACCGACGCAACCTCGGAGACGACCGACTCACAGCACAGACCGACACTCAGCCGGTAGTCCGAGCGGACCTCCCGGTCCAAGACCCGGGAAGTTCGAAGCAAGATATTCCCCCGCTTGTGGTGGGCGAAGGCACGGAAATCCTCGCTGCCGTTCCCGTAGAGTTTGAAGTGCATCCCCGAGGCTGGGCACCGTTCCTGCGCGTTGATGCGTCTCAGCGGAACGCTGAGCCCGTTCACCCTGGCCGCGGCCGGCGAGTTCTCAAATACGTGCCCGTGAAAGAAAGGCAGCCGCTCCGGTGTCTGGTATCCAGCGGCCGGTATCAAGAGGCAGCACAGGCCCAGTAAAACACCCAGAACCATGTTGGTGGAAAGTTGTGCAGCTGCCGCCGAGCGACCCGGGGGAGGGAGGAGGGTGGGACGGTGTGGGATCCTTAGAAAAGACAAGAGACTGACGTGTCCCTCATAGCTCTCATGGAAAGGGGGGGGGGGGGTGTCATCCATCCAAGACAGCCCGCTCAACTTCAAGCCTCCTCATCCTGGGGGAGCGTCTCCCGGCTCCAGGCAGCACGACTGGCGCTCCACCACGCTGCAGGCAGCTGGCCGCATTCGTACCCAGCGTTCAGCACCGGAGCACCGGACAGCGCCAGGCAGAGGGTCGGGGGCGTGGCGGCGCACGGGGAGGGAGCTCCGCGGTCAGCCCCACCCCCCCGTGTTATGGTCAAGAGGGTCTCCGCCTGTGCAGGCGCTCCAAACGCCTCCCGTCTGCCACGAATAATCAAGTAATCTCGAGACGTGAGGATCCGTCTGGTACCACTCAAGCTGGCTGGACGGTAGGGCGTTCTGAAATCCTTCTCCCAGCCGGAACCGAACCCGCGACCTTCCCACCTCCTCCCGAATCACATGGCCGCTACTGCTCCGGCTTACAGATCGAACCACAAAGGAGACATCTGTAGAGTGGTAATGTGGCGTGTTACTGCCTGAGACGCCAGCGAGGAGTTTCCAAGTTGAGCTGCATGCAGGGGCGGATGGAGGCTGTTAGGAGGGCGGAGAAACAACAGGGGCACCTCCTGCCACCACCACCCCCTCCCAGCGGGGCGGGGCTTCACCTGGAGGCCCCCTGAGGGAAGCTCATGGTTGTCCTGCACACATCCTCATGCTGACAGGGGCACCCTGCACCACTTTTATCAACCCCTTCCTTCAGGGAGCATTTTGAGGATGGTGGATGGGGGGATGGGAGGGCGGAGAAGGAGATGATTCATGATGACACCTTTCTCCATTAGAGGAGCACCCACAGGACCCCCCCCCCCCCCCCCAGCTCAGACCACTGCGCCACACACTCATCAAGGCGGTTTTTCAAATGTTCTTGCTCTTGGATTTCTTCTCCAGTCGTGGGGGGGCGGCAACCCAGCCCCCCCACCCCCACCCAGCTCGGGGTCAAGGACGTTAATGTATTTGGAACCATCAGCTGGTGCTGCTTTGGTGCAGAAAGGCACCATAAACAGGGAGCTGGTCCCAGCTGCGAGATATGCAGGTTTCTCACACCACGGATGCCACGTCAGTAGCAAAGACCCGACACATGAGAGCACTGGAACCAAACGTAGACGGCTTCTGCACCTCGACCACGCACCTCCAGCTTCTGATGGTAGACGTTCGCGGCACGTCTCTGAGTTCACTTGCTGGCTTAAACGTGGCGTGTTGCCTTTCAGGACAATCCTGTATCAAATGTTTTGAGCGGACCTCCAAAGGTGTGCAGGTTTGGGCCCAGAGCGCTCAAAGCCTCCGCTCCTCCGTTGCCCTCCATCCTCCCTGTATGGCGAGTCATGCAGTCAGTCTAAATATTACATGAACTGATGGCCCTGAATTGTCAAAGGCAGGAACTTAATGGTCCAGAGCGCACGGCTCAGCGCTCTCGAGTTTGTCTGGCGTATCAGCCTTCATGTACGGATCAATATTCAGACGTTCTGAGGGGCGATGTTGGTCTTCAGATGGAACTCGATGCTGTGTGATGTTGCCCCGCTCGGGGCTGAGGTCTATATTCAGTTTGAACATCTATCAGAACTCCCCCTGAAAGATCCTTGTCAATTTGAAACCCTGATCTATCACTGCAATTTTAGCAGAATCCACTTGGCAGCGAATGATTATCTTCAGGCAATATCTCTGGTGAGCGTCAGCAGCCCCCAGACGATTCTGACTCACAGCCTTCCTGCAGCAGGAGCGTGCGGCTCTGAAGGGTTGATCACCGTATTCTTTTACAGCTGGGTGCTACGCAAGCCGACACACGGGAACGCCGCACGGGGTGTTTACAGCCTGAGGAGTGACGGCTGTGATGAGCTCAGACTAAAAATATGATCCAAGTGATGGGAAGTGACCTCATGCAGCATCTGAAAAAAAGTCCCTGTCTGTCAGGACCTCGTGTTCCCGATGCGGCGCCGCAACTTCTTTGAACTTCCTAAGTGCCTCATGAATGCAAATGCAATCCTGTCTTTTATCATGTTGTCTCACATGGTGAAACTCACCGTGACTGCCAGCACGGGGAGATACAACTGTAGCAAAGGCTAATTCAATCACGGCGCCGGGGCGGAGTGTCAGGGACGGTTTACTTGAGGGTTACAGCGGCTGTTATCTACTGTTATGAAAACCTTGAAAAAAACAACAACAACAAGAACGACGCTGTAAAGAATTAGAGGGAAAACAATAACCGCCATGAAATGATCTCATCTTCATTTTCTCCAGCAGATATCGCTGAGCTGGAGGGCACGGCGAGGGAGGCAGTCCGACTGGAGAGAGCGGCACAGGAACGGAGGAAAGCTTCATGCTTATCGAATGAATAATTAAGGAAACTCACTCCCTTCACTCAGAACCGAAGCAGACGTGAAGGCAAAGGTTGTAGCTTCTTCTGCAGTCTTTGGATCTGCGTGCAGACACCGAGGATGATGGGATTGGTCTGGAGGTCACGTAATGCGACTTCCATGTTCTGTAAATCATCCATTATTGTTCCTGGCAAAGTGGACTGTGATGATGGAGAGTGGCGCTGACAGGATTTGGCACTAACATCAGTTATTAGTCACCAAGCAGAGATGCCTTCAGCTGAAATGAAATAATTGTTTGAAACAGGAGGGTTTATTAGAGGGAGGCGGGATGCAGCCTGCAGCTCTGTGCTCGCTGTTCATCTGCCAACATGCGAGTGAACGTTCCCAGGATCCCGACCCGGCGCGTCCCCCTGAAAGAGCTGCAAAGGGCTGAAAACATCAGGACTCTTTACAGTCGCGGCAGCTCTGTAGTGCTCATTGTAGTATTCCTCCGTCGTGTATGTATGGGCCCCTCAGGACGCTCCCCTCATCAGTACCTGAAGCAGTTAGAGGAGCTGAATAAATATAAAGACATCCCTCTCATGAGTTCGCTACGGCTAATTAGATTTGATCTGGGATCCCCTTAAGGCCTCCACCACCCGCTGTAGTATTTAAGCTGTGCTGTAGAATCCAAAAGAGTACGGACATGAATTATGGAGCGACGTGTGCAGCCAGGTTCAGAATTTACCTTCACAATTAATCATGCAGCCGAGCCAAAAGGTTCTCCAAATGTCAAGTGTTGCACAAAACAACACATCCAAACTGGCTCATTACCAGATGTCTCGTGTGGCTTTTCTTTTGACTTAGAACGACACACAAAAGCTGAGACGAAAGAGTCTGACTGAATGAGCACATGAATACGCTTTTTCTCCATCGTGTTTGGAGCCTGAAAAGCAGGGAGAGACCCTCCTCTCCCCTCTGGGGAGTTCCAGAGCTGCAGACCCCACAGCACAACTGGCTGCTTGTTAGCTTAGCTTGCTAACTAGCAAGAGAAAGACGTGTCAGAAGTCACTCGGCCTTTGTCTACATGGAAAAAATGAGGCTTGTGTTTGTTACCTGTGAGAAAACGGTCATAGATTCTTATTTTAATTTAGAGTCAGATACACCCCCAGAACTACTTTCCTGACCTGGCGCAGGGATCTGAAGCAGCACCTCAAACGCTCCACCCTGACGCGTGTCAACAAAACAGAGCGGCTGCTGCTGCTAACGATGGCCGACTTAGAGAGGATGAGGAGGGTTAGTGCTGGACACACCAGGACCCCGATCCCGATCGAGCTGAATATCCTGGTTTGGAGGCCGAGGCCGTCCAAGTCGTGCATCTCAACAAGAAGTGCATCTCACAAAACTTGGACACTTCGAAGGCAAACATCTAGAAGAAATTCATGATGAATGCATTCCTGCTCCCCGGGAAGAAGCCCAACATCAGGGCCCCATCACGACGAGGCAGGGCTGGTATACAGATGTTCCAGGAGTGGCTCGCTAAGACAGGATCATGAACCTGAACAGACCCGTTTTAACAAACGCCGCCTTAAAAGATTCATCAGCTCATCAAAAGGAGCACGAGAATCGAAGAAGATGAACCCGAGTCCTGGGTGACGACACGGGGTTTCGGATTCTTCTCTGCCTGAGATGGAGTTGAGAGTGAGAACATCGCTCCAGATGCACAATAAAAGCGCAACAAATGTTCCTCTCGGCTGATCAACCCTGCAAGTCGCAGTCGTCAGGCGGGTTTCTATTTCTCGGCTGGAGCGGGAATTCAAACGTGCTGTTTGTGAGGCTGACGTGGTGAGGAGAACCACGCTGGGGAGAACCTAAATATACCGAAGACCTCCACAGCTGAGCGGAGTGGTCGTCCAGCAGCATCTCCTATGATTGACACACCAAAGACCCTCCCCTCAGCTGATCATCGTTATCTGGTCCCTTTGGGCCTTGAGAGCTTCTGTTCCCTCCAATGAGCGTTGCTCGCGATGAGTCAGTGTTGGAGCGATCAAAATAGATCCCCTCGCTCTGAAAACACACTTAACCCGTCTCTTACCCTTCTATTTATAACTTCATCGTTATCAACTTCACATTGGTGCGCTGTTCTTAACGGACCGAGATCTGAATGAGCCTCATGCTCGTAAACCATTGTAAAAACTGAGCTCCGCCAGTGCACTTCAACTTGAAGGAGGTGGATTACAAACCTGCAGCGTGCAGAACTACACTGGTGGCTAAAACACAAATAACACCGATATTTTCTCCGGCTGGATTGTTTGTTTTTATCCTGGTTCTTCATTCCCAGGGACACTGTAAATGTTCGCGCCTGCAGGCAGGCTTGTTGTTTTTGCTGGGTTAACGAACTCCAATTCCAGAGAAGCCACACACATTCTGACCTGCTGTTCCCTGTTTAAAACCACGCACCATCAAGCCAAGCACCAGAGCTTCTCTGCTGCAACCTCCCGGCTCCAAACGTCCTCCACGATCTTTAGGCGCCACTTTGAGCTGAGTCCGTGGAGGATCTCTGGCGCCCTCACCTGTCCACTTGGAGGACTGCAGCTTTGTAAACCCTATAGAACCTGGTGAAATCTGCATAAACTTACAGAAGCGAATAATCAGACAAAAGGTTCAAACTGAATTTCAGATAAAGCTGCAGCACAGACCAGATCAGATTCTTCTTCTGGTCTATCCAGAACTTTTAACTGCATGAAAATATCAGAAATCTCCAGTGTCAACAAAAGTCCTTTCAAAAAAGTGCAACAGTGAACTGGAGGTATATTTTTGTGTAATAAGTGTAGTATTTATCTCTCAGGGCCTTTGTTGACAGACAATCAAGACAGTAACAGTAAAAAGCCTGTTTAATTGCAGAATATACTGAGAGTACAGTGCAGCAATAAGGACTCTGCTATATTGCGCCTGTTTTACATGACTTATCCAGCTGCTGTCAGCTTCAGAAACAAAAACAGTAATACAGTACTTGTACAGTAATGATGAGAAACAACACACAGAGGCTCACAGAGCACGCGCCATCACGCTCCACTGGCAGGTGGCTGCTTCACTGGCAAATGTACAATATCGTAGTAACCATAAGGGCAAGAAAGGAAGAAAAAAACAGCGTTGGACCCCTACGGCGGACAAACTGGGCTGGAACGACTGGTTGCACAGGGAGAAGAGATGCACAGCCACAAAGCTCACAGACAGAAATAAAAAGAAGACATAAATCAAATATGGATTACTTTGAACGTACGCAATACATACACGACATGAAATGACTCGACACTGTCCGTCATCGCTCCGTCGACAGGCCTTCATTCACCGCTTCCATCCTCTTGTGCTGTAGTTCCTGTGTGAACACGAGTGCTGCTGCATTTCTCTACAAAGCTTCAGTTTGTAAGTAATGGCGCCACAGACCCCCCACCCCACCCCACCCCCCTCCTCCTTCAGCTACCGCAGGATTCTGGGAGCTGACCTGTCATCAGTCACTGCCTTGCGGAGCTTTACCCCACGGCGTATAGACACCAGCATATCCACGCCCTCCTGGGGTGTGGAGGACAGCTCCTGGGGCACACACTGAGTCGGATCCCCTGCCAGGGAGCTGGGGAAGGGAAACTGACCCTCGCCGAGGGCATGGGCACTGGCTGCCAGCTCTCCTATCTTCTCCACCAGGCTGTGGCGGTTGGCAGCTAGCAGAGGGTCTTCCTCGGCGCCGTGGGCAGCCATGCCGGGACCCTGCTGGGCATAAACAGTCCTGTCCACGCCTGCTCCTCCACCACCCCAAGCTGTGTCTGGAAGGCTCATCCGCTTTGGAGAAGCCCTCATGTAGTCACTGGCTGATGATTCATCACCGTACAGAAACTCCTCGCTGCCCACGCGATGCTGTGATGGGCTGGCGAACCCTGGAGAGTCTGGCACTGTGGGGGTTTTCACTGGCACAATGGGTGGCCTAATGGGAATGGGGCCAGATGTGGAGGGTGTGCGTCTCACTCCGGTTTTGGAGGATGGCGTGCGGCGAATGGTGGCTGTTCCCGAGGTGATCACTCCTGAGCTGCTACCCCCGGCACCGTTTGGAGTCCCCTGCGGCGTCTTACCTGCAGGCAGGCCTGCAGTGCTGGCAGGCCTCTTGGTTTGGATCATGCGGCGGTAGCTCTGAGCGATGTTGCTGTGGCGCGGGATGGTGGAGGACTTGTCAAACTCTGACTGCGCGTCAGTGTCAGCATCACCGTTCAGAGAGTAGCACTCGTAATCAGAACCTAGAGGAGATGACACATGCTGAGCACCCATCCAGAGCTGACTGCAGAACCTTGGTTGAGGATGTGGGCGGTACCTTGGGAGGGGATGGTGTCCTCGGAGCAGGACGGGGTGTTGGTCTGGGTGCTGTAGCCGCTTGAATACTGAAGAGAGTCTCTGCTGCTCTTCTGCTGCTCCATACTCAGGCCTCTGGTCAGAACCATCGCCAGAGTACTGGCAGCTGGAGAGAGAGGCTCGCCATGCTGAAGCACACACACACACACGCACGCACGCACGCACACACACACGCACACACACACACACGCACGCACGCACGCACGCGCGCACGCGCGCACACAAGGCATGAAGTTTAACACTCCTTTACGAATGCTACGCTACAATCGCTAACTCCTAGATCGCTCTTCCTCTGGGCGTCCTTACCTTGGCTGCGAGGCTTGCAGGGCCAATTCTAGCGCGCTGTGTATCTTCTGGAGCACCGGAGAAACCCTGTGGACTGTGCGGAGCCTCCAGTTCTCTCATCCTCTCCACAGACTCCCTCCTCCGCTGAGTGCTAGCCAGTGATGGCTCACATGGGCTTGTTTTGGCCCAGTCCTGCAGGAGCACACACGTCATTGACTCTGGTTTCCAGTGGATCCTGCAGTCTTCTCTTGGAACGCGGGAGCTACTGATTTGGCTCATGAACTGGTTAGCAGCTGAGGTTGATTTGAGCAGGCTACACTAGGCTACGGCAGTGTTGTTACATGGTGGAGCGTCTAAGTGTCCCACAGCTCTGAGAGGGACACGCCGAGCTTGAGGAGCAACAGCGCGGTGATTGTGGGGTTAATCTCTACACTAAGTGATGTGCAACATAAGAAGCAAAAAGAAGCAACACAGTTATAAACAGAGAAAAATCAAAAGTTACAAAATCGCAAATGAAAACAAACCTTCCAGCTAGGAACCTTTGATGTGGGTGAGGGGGTGTTGGATCCGGGGGAGTGGTTAAATGTGGGGGACGCAGGAAGTATGACAGAGAGAGGCCTGATGGTGCCAGTGTGAGAGAAAGCAGGGCGGAAGGTGCCGAAGGATGAGCATGAGCCAAACTGCAGGACGACAGACAAGTGTGAGTCAGAGCGCTCCTGGCGGCGTCCACGTCAGCTCCCCAAGAGCCCACGTGCGTCTTTGAGCTCCAGATAACAACAATGTGTGTGTGTGTGTGTGTGTGTGTGTGTGTGTCCAGTTAAGTGGGGAGATGGGAGAGATGCATGCAGTACTAACCGCTGTGGGAGAGTTGCACTCGCTGACGGACTGGCAGGTTTCGGAAGCCTCAGAGGAGGCTGAGCTTGTTGATTTCTGGGAAAGGGAAGATGCGAGGAAAACAGTGAAGGGGATGAGGACGGAGAGATAGAGAGGGAGGAGGGGGGAGGAGGTATGGGAGGATGAGAGCTGATGAGCTTTAGGAAGAGAGTGGTATTTTCTGAGACCTCACTATAGACGGAAAATAAAGTAACTTGTAAGATCATTTATTCAGGAAAGAGCGTTGCATCAGCCGGCGTGCTGGTGTGCTGCAGGGCTTCTTCTGCTCACTGCAATCTCTCCCAACCCTCCAGGGTGGGAACAACTTTATCAGTCCAGGGGGATGATGGGATTCGCAACCAATAAGCCGTATTGCAGCAGCAGATACAAAAACGAGAAGCTCTGTCTGGTTAGCAACCATGAAAAAAGTGGATTGCTCGCATATGGAAGCTTGAAAAAGACAAATGCTGAACTGACAGGACAGTCACGGCTGCTACCTGGCTGGTGATGTCAGAGGGCATGGGCGATGGCGGCTTGGAGTGGGTGTTGGCGTCCTGGGACACGAAGCCTGAGTCATGGGAGGAGACGCTGCTGAGTCGATGGGCTCCCGCCGACGGCATCTGGAGGAGACTGAGACGGCACAACTCCATCACTGCACGTGAGGCCCAGATCTGGAGAGTAAGAGCTTCACTCTCTGCTTCTGACATGAACTCGTTTCAAGGCTCAGTGAAAAAAAAAGAGAGCTCCGCCTGTCGGCAGTGTTACAAGAAAATGGCGCCATTGTTCCCATTTAAGAGGCTCAAAGAGCATTAAAAATGCTCCTCTTTGATAGCTTGCTCTCATTAATGTCTGTCTTTATGCTTCTTGTCTCGTCTGTGATTCTCGCTCAGCTGTGCTTCTCTCACCCACGCGTTTTATAACGTGCAACTACTTACCAACACCCCCCCCCCCCCCAGCGCTTCCCTCTGGAATATATCTGAAGCTATCATTTATCCTCTTCCTCCTTAGTCATGGCAAACCGCCAGATTTAATGTGGTTAATTCAGATGAAATCATCTTGTAGGAGTAATAATGAGGCGCCACCATGTGTTGACTTTGGGTATCTCATGCTGACCCTCCGGCTGCTCCTGACCCACCATAACCTCGGCGGCGAGGCGTACCTGCAGTCATGACTGCGTGAGTTGCTTCTACATGAAACCAGAAAACACGACAAGTAAACTGCTGGTAACTAGTACAACTACCACAACCGGGTGATGACACGTTCAACTCAACTTAGCGCCGTCTTAGCTGGTAAACTCTACAACCCCCTCGAGTAGGTTGAGGGTAAAACCTTGGCTTTAAGGGTCATGCTGGGTTTGGTGTACCTGCACATGCTGCTCTTCCTGGAGCCGGCGCTGCTGGGGGAGGAGGGAGGAGTCTGGTAGGACCAGGTGTAGTCTGAGCCTTTCAGGTCCCTGATCACCTGTAGCAACAGAGCCACACGGCAGAGGGGCGACAGACGTGAGCAGCGCTGTCTTTGGTGAGACGACGAGTTTCCCCACAATAACGTGAACTCAGGAACATGGATGTTCACGTGGGTTGAGTGTTCTTGGCCCTGTTGCCTCCTCTCAGGCTCCCAGGGACACAAACACTCAAGTGTTTGGAGTCAGTGAGCATTTGAGCTCCGTCCTCCTCGCCGTGCTCACTGAGAACCCACCACACGGAACTCAGTGCAGAGAATCAGTTCCACACCAGCTCAGGGTTCCTCCAGTCGTTACGACGTGAGGAGGTCTGCTACAACAGGATCCAGGTATTTACGTTCATTTTTTCCCGCTGCTGTTACAGGCAGCCTGGACCCCAGACCCGCGGGGCCAGGAGCACCTTGGCGGGGGTCTCTGCTCTCTAGTAGTTTGTTACTCAATCACTGTAAAACTCTTTCTATTGGATCATCACTCCTTCCTCTCAAAGAAATGTGCTGCAGAAAGAAATGTGGCCGTGAGAAAATGATCTTGAATGACTTTGAAGTTTTACCGCAGTCAGATTCCTGCCGTGTTGCGACCGCAGTTCCAGCACGAGTAGAACTGCTCGTGCCGATGCACTGAGGTTTCCTCGCACCTCTGCCGGCTTCCGGAGGACCAGGGAGTTCTGTGCTGCGGTGGATGAGCCACACTGACTACACAGCGGTCTGCCGATTATTTTCATCATCAATTACTCTGACACACTTTATTCAAGTTGAAAGATGCATAAAATGTTAAGAAAAGGTGAAAAATTAATTTCCCAGAACTGAAAGATGTGTTCTAATTGCTTCTATTCTCCCCGCAACTGTTTTTCTCTCATAAAAGACAAAAAGGCAGTGACGCGTCAGACAGAGGCGATTATTCTTTATCAAAATAGATTGAAATAATTGATTAGTTGTTGAAGCTGTAAATGCGATCAAGTGGATCGATGACTTTGGTCTGTTTGTCGGATCTGTGGCTATTAAACGAGTATAAACAGCCACACGTATCCCGCTGCCTTCGCAGGTGTCGTTACCTGCTCGCTGGCTGGTGGGAGTTTGTGGGGGTCCTCAGTCAGAACGGTCAAGTCGTCAACGATGGCCTGCAGGTGCGTGATCTCTCCCAGCATGGCGATCTCCACATTCTGGCAGGGAAGCAAAAAGTCTCTCAACTTTTTATCTTCCACCAATGAATGACGGACCGCTGAGGCACGAGCACTCCTCACCACCACAGGCTGCAGCAGGTTGATGAACGCACAATAGCGCCCTCTCTCTTCCAGGAGGGCTCTGCGCACCGCCTGCTTCTCCGTCTCCTCCATCAGCAGGTACAGGTCGCTGACATCCTGCATGGCGCTGTCCAGCTGGGGGCGCAGGTTCCCCCGGCCTGGGTTGGGGGGGGGGGGGCAGAAGAGGGGGAGGGAGGGTAGAGGTTGGGATGGGTGATAATCATGAACGAGGGAGAAATGTAAACAGTGTAGCAAAGAAGGGGGGAGTAAAAAGGGAGAGGTGATTATGGGCCTGGAGGTTGATGCACTGACAAACATGGATGGTTCATGTGCATGTGGACGAGAGGACAGTGAAGCATGTTGGGTAATGAGCTGATGGCGAGCAGCTGGTGGTAACTTGGAGACCCTGACATGGACTTCATGAGGAAAGAGAGGGTGTTCTGTGGTGGCACTACGACGAATGAGCGAGGGAAAGCCATGCGATGAAGATGAGCAGCAGGGCGCATCGTTCTCTAGAAGGACACACACACGCGGCCAGTTCTCCCGTTCTCTCTGCAGCAGAGCTCTCAAGGCGAGTGCCTCAGAACGTGAAAATGCGAGGAGGGACTTCTGGTTTGAGGGGTTTGTGTCAGGCAGCAGCGCGAGCAGGCGATACACACCCAGATACTGTGTTCAGCTTCCTGCACGTGAACAGACGTACTGCGCTATTCATCTGAAGCGGCTGATCAGTAAATGTGCCCGTGTTCATATGCCGGCTCATTCAGTGCTGGTTCACATAAGAACGCCAGCGAAGCTTGAGCACTGCCGCGATCACGAGTACCTGCAGCCACTCGTAAAAAGAAAAGCAGGTCCCAACTCAAGTCAACTCCTCAGCTGTCGGACACACATGGCAAATATCAGGTTTTTCTATTATTATGTATGCATGATGTTGCATATTTGGCCAAAATCTGAAAAGCCAATATTGACATATGTCAACATTTTCTTTATGAAGATAAGTTTACATCATATTCATGTCTTTTGCATACGACAAAATCCCTGAGTAACATTTTTATTCCCAAAACGTTTGTGGAAATCTATCAACCAGACATTCACCTGATGATTTATGGATGAAGATGTCAGCGTGTGGGCCCAGTTTGACTCCTCAGACGCTGACACTCACACTGACATCAACGCTCAAGTGTCCAGAAGCTGATGAGGTGCCGATATCACGGTGCATCTCTACGGGAGACCACGCCCAGCTCGCCATCGCCTGCAGGCGCGGGGTCACATGGTCTCACTGAGTCTCTCTCTAATGTCTTCTTTACTCTCTCACCCAGACAGTTGGTTTATCTTGTAACGGTAGAAAAGTATCAAGTTTACAGCTCACCAACACTTGTGTTTAGGTCTTCGTACGACCATGAACGAACCGTCATGATGGAGCCAAATGTCAGCTACAGAGATGAAGACCTTCTTGGGTAAAGGAAGCACTTGGTGCCATTTATTAAACATTCCTGTTACCGTCAGGGTTTGTGCCTTGAGAGCACTGACTGAAGTTAAGCAGGAACAAGGATTTCACTGGCGTTGTGACGGGCAGTGTGAAGTGAAAATGAAAGCGATGGTAGGACGAAGCTCAGCAGACGTACCTAGCAGCTCTACGGCCGGGACGTGAGCCAGAGAGAAATAACGGAGGAGCAGGAACAGGCAGGGGGAGGAGACAGAGAGAGACAGGCAGGGTTAGCAGGATCAAACTAGGGAACGCCGCATGTTTGACTCGCCTTTGTGAGAAAATAGGAGTGTAATTGTTATCAGCAGTAGGTGCTAATGAGAGCAGTCTGGAAAGAAGATCCTCTGAAATTGTGCCAAGTGCTTGTAATGTCTGTTTCTAACACTAGATGGCGTCATTTGGCTCGTCCTCGTCCTCGTCCAGCCAGCTGACTGGCAGCATCCCTCACGTCTACACAGCAGCTCTGCTCAGCAGCACTCCTTCCTCCTGTTTCCCTCACCTTTTCTTGCTTTTTTCTGCAGCTTTATGGTGTCTAACGACTTCCTTTTGATTTCCTGACGAGACCTCTTGTATTCTGTAGAGAGTGAGCCAGAAAATACCATCTATTGAATCAATAAATTCTGTAGGTATTCATGTATTCTTCTCTCCTAACAGCGACTGCGGTCGCTCACCTTTGGCGTGGTCCTTGTCCAGCTGATTAGCCGTCTTCTTCCACTCCTCTAGCCTGTCCTGGAGTGGCGTCACCAGGCCTTCCATAAGAGCACTACAGCGGCGACAGTAGAGTCAGACACTCAAGGACAATACAAACTGCTTCATTCCACAGCGAGTAAAAAACCCTCAGAGAAGCTGAGAGGGAGGTGGGCGGAGATGAGACCAGCGCCAGCTACACACCAACCCTCTGAGGGAGCGAACAGAGAGAGACCTGCAGCCAGGAGCAAAAACAACACACAGGTGAAACTGACTTGGTGAAGTGGCGCAGTTTTGCCTCGATGCTGCGGTGGCGCATACACATCCTGGTCAGAGCCGAGCCGATGTCCCTGGTGGCCCCTGGGGGAGACAGGAACAAACAAGGAAGCTATGATGAAACAGCCTGGTTGGATGAAATCACAGATTTGTCACCTGGCTTGGGAGAAAGAATGAAAGACGACAGGTGAGCCAGCGGGCGCGTGGCCCCGCTAGCAAGACAGGGCCCCCCTCAACACACGATTAGAGACATTTTGGGGGTTTCTAAATTATCGACAGAATTCTTCTTTTTGCCACGACTGTCTATTGTTGTGTATCTTTTTCTTCAAGCCTAGCATGACGTTATTAGTGACTTGTGCATGCAGGAGGTTCATCACCAGCTCCTTGGAAGAAAGGCGCCAGCATGCATGCATTTAGTAAATATCGCACCTCCTCAGACTTGGATGTGACTGCAGGCCTTGCTGCAATTTTGATAAAATGAACAGACACAGCGGTTCAGCCGACGAGGCGGAGCAGCGTCAAGCCCCTCCCCCACGTTCATTCAAAGATCAGGGGGGAGCGTTTAATCCCACTCAGTCTGCATGCTGAAGCCCCACTGCTCCGCTTTGCTTTGTCAACATTTTAAGTTAAAACAAAAAGGCATCAAGAGAATCAGCAGAGGGACGATGACTCGCGGGGACGTCTCCTCTGTTTGAAGTGAGTTACTGACTGTTACTTCTCATGGACTCCAGAATGCAGAAAGAGCCATCTTTAGTTAGCTTGAAGCTAATGGAGACTGAAGGCTAACAACACTTTAACTTTCCAAAAAAATACTGTCAATGTCACGATGCAGCATGATCCCCTTCTTTATCGCATGCTCAGCGATCCACAAACACTTTAAACTGAGCCAAATCTAACAAAGCAGAATTCTTCAGTTGTGATGAGGAGGCGTTGATGTATAAAAACCCTCATGGCCACAGCAGCTGCGCGTATAGAAGCAAGTATATGCTTTCAGCTACGAGTGTGTCTTGTTGTCTTTGCATTTTAAAGTGTAATAATTCCCTCCTGTGAGTTGAGCTGTCACTTCCTGCTGCAGCCACCAGGGGGACCCGTCCTGGTTACAACGCCACAGCCTGGAAATGTCACATTTGCTTGGGGAAAGCAAACATGACAGCTCCTGACAACTTGACTCTCTGAACCACAGTGCATTTTTCCCTTCTTTACATTTCAGATGGCGTGCGTGATCGGAACTGCAGTGTGAATACCAGCTCATGAGAGTTTATTACTGTACTTGTCCTCTCTGCTGAAGTGTAATTAAATGGGGTCTTAAGCTGTAAAACGCAGGCTGGCCCAGTGTCTCACTGAGGCCTCACAGGCCAGTGGAATATGAGGCAGCACTGATCCTGTTGTAATCTGGGCCACATAGGGCTAATCTGAGGGTCTCACAAACACACACACACACACACACACACACACAGAAATAGAGAGGGCATCAGACTGGACACAAGTGTGTTCACAAATGTGGATTGCACACGTCCCTGTACAGATGTTCGTGTGTGTGTGTGTGTGTGTGTGTGTGTGTGTGGACAGGTGGCGTACTCTATTAGCCCTCCACCATTACTCTCTTCTCACACCCTCAATCCTGGAGGAAAAAGGAGGGAACCCTGTAAGGGGATATCCCTCTATTCTTCCCTGGCTGCTCTGACTTTCCTGTTCTCTCTGTTTCCTAAACACCATTCATGCAGGGCTGACACAAACACAAACACACACAAACACACACACACACACACACACACACACACACACACACACACACTGGCTCTAACCTCCAAAGCAAAATCAGGCAGAACCACCAACTAATATAACACATCAGAAAACCAGAGAGTGACTGGAGCGCCACTGAGATCTTTCACACAATAACCCCCCCCCCCCCCCCACGTCATGTCAACTTCAGACTTTAGGTCAAAACTTATAAACAGATCTGAACTCTGGCCCACAGGGTTTACAAGCTAGGAGAGGAAGAGAGGGCTGTCTTTCTAATACGTGGGGGGGGCTATTAGAGTTGGAGCAGGAAGTGACTGAGTTGCCATGTGGAGCCATGTGCTCTTTGGCCTTGCTATTACAAGCACAGGAGGTGTCCATCTTGAAAGGACTGCTGTCGTACATCAGCTCTCCTCACACGGGCGGCACATGCGCACGCCGGTTTCACATCTCGCCGTTCGGCCTTCCTCCTCCAACAAACATGACAGCAGGCCTCCACAGCTGTGAATCAGCTCTTGCAGGGGGAGCATGCGGGGGGGGGGGGGGGCTGAAGGAGACATGGAGGGAGGGAGTGAGTGATATGGGCTCCTTTATATCTTTAACAGACCCGATGTCACCGTCAGCAGGCCACAGTCCCCCCACCCCCCAGTCCCAACCACACCTGCTTCACCCTTCCTCTCCTGCCTTTCCTCCCTTCCTCTGTCATCCCGTCCCCTGCTTTCTCCTCCCAGAGGATGATTAGCTGACAGCTACATCCTGGGGAGGTCCAGAGGCTTCCTGGCCTTGTCCACCAGCTCCGCCGGCCTCTGGCCCCCACCAGATGGACAGGGACACAGTGAATCCCTCCCCCAGCCCCCTGCATGCAAACAGGCATGTGCCACCGACACGCTGGAGACTCCAGAGACCAAGAGTTCTGCAAAATCCACCCTGGAATCTTTTCTGTCTTAATTTGTTACTGCTGGGAAAGTTATCATTCTGCCTGGACCCCTGGGGGGGCCAAGCTCATAGCAGACACCCACACGTGCATGAATTGCCGAACACAAACCAGACTGGAAGAGAGATGTTATGCAACCAATCATTATAACAGCACTGCGGTGCATGTGGCTGACTCTGATGGCGTCTATTCCAAAATATATATACGCTGAGCATAAATTGCCACCAGATCTGCTCTGTACTTGGAGGAGGAACACGCCGGATGGTTGGCGGGGAGGTCGAGCCCCCCTCCCCGCTGTGCTCGGGTAGGAAGGCTCCAGTATCCAGGACCGCGGTGCGGTCTAAGCGCTCAGTGAGTGGTTCCATCCCCAGCTCTGGTTCTGATTACCGCCCCTAATTCCTCTGGGAAAGAGGAGCCTTCTAATAGGCCTTCTTTATAGGGGGCTCTCCAGCCGGGAGCCGGGGGCTGCACCGCCGCAGGCCTGTTCCATGATGTCTTCAACATGGGGGCTTAGCTGGACTATCTATTTTAGCATCTAAAGTCTGCTGCTGCTTTCATTTGCACTACTGCGACGGAGTGACAATCACATGCAACGAGCTACATGAGCGCTGGCTGCCTCCTGCGTCAACGCAGCCTGTTTACGTGGGCTGAACAGAGCAGAGCACAGAACATCCTCATGGCCACACTTCCAAGAATATGAAGTGCCTTTTTTTCCCACTAAGCTCTTATACAGCCGCCGCTGAGCTCAGGAAATTCCATCATCCGTGAGACAACAGCTATTCCTCACATTGGCACCTTGGCCGCGCAGCCGACTGCGGCTGGCACAGACAGTTAAGCCCCCTGTCTTTACCCCCTCCCAGCCTATTAAAGTGCTACAGAATGTGAACTGGCAGAGACACAGCGGAGGCTACTGATGGATGAAAAGAGCAGCAGGATGAGAAGGGAGGAGAGGGGAGGAAGAACCAGGGTACACAATGTCGAGGGTCGACTGGCCAGAGGGCAGAGGAAGTGTAAGCGGGCGTCTGCAGGTGCAGCAGGCAGCGCCAGGACTGAGCTACACACACCAGAGCCTGAAAATGACTGACAGCTGCGGCACGGATGTGTCAGCACGTTGTGTTACCGACTTGAAAAGCACTAAAATAATCATGGCACACTAATTAATGTCATCAGCTCCACCATCACGTGTGTTTACCTCCAAACAAAGCAAAAAGTGGAGCAGTTCCTTCGACTGTGTCAGAATTCACTGGTCGTGTTTTTCTATGAATTCTACAACACACACAAAAAATCGTATCAATCATTTGCTTCAAAGAGCAGCTGCAGTCCTGAAGCCCAGTGGAATCAGTCCGCATCGTAGAGAGGCGAGGAGGCGGGATCCCTCGCGTCTGCTGCTTCGAGAGCGTCGGCGTCTGACGGAGGGATGAAACAGCGAGAGCGGAGCGCTGCACGGGAGAGACTGAAGACGCATTAATTGCTGGTGCCGGGCAGGGACGGCAACGAAGGCCACGGAATCTCTGATCCAAACAGAAGCAGCTCAGATGTCTTAGGAGTCTGTGTGAAAGCTCCCGGAGGTGCCGTTCACACAGAGATGATTCCAGTTCGACTTAACTGTGAGATCAATAATTTATTTGCTTCAAATACATGAAAATTATCGACTGGGGTGCATTTATTTTGTAAGCGAGGCCAACCCAGTCTCCACTATTACAAATTAGAGCCTACACTTGTATACCGTGACTCCTGATTGGTTCTCTCCATGAATGACATGAATATCTGGTTTCTGAGAGCAGCAGGACTGATGAGCAGTTCCCAACCGTACATGGAGCGCGCCACCACCAGGGAGGCGCCATGTGGTGTTACGAGGTTGTGGTCACTTATTGTGTCCCTGTTTTCAATTTTCATCACAAAACACAAAGTATAGTCCCAAAATTTCAGGTTAAGCCTCAGAGTAGCGTAGTGCTACAGAAGTTAGTTGTTATGATCAGGGATCCAGGAAGCTCCCCAGGGCACATGGCTAGGACCTCATCACTTACAGCCAGGTTTAGAATCAAGTCACATGTCAGGTCATGTGGGCTGCTGGTCGGTCACTGATGAATCACATCCATCACCTCCTAACCGCTGTTACGCCGCACCCAACCACCATGTCTTCATGTTCTCCAAGCTACAACACACAAGCTCCTCCCTCCATTACGGAAAAAGCCTTTAAATGAGTCCTGAATCTTCACAAGCGCCAACAAAAACCTTTCAAACTTTTCCTGACCTTCTTGCTACTGGTATACTATGTGTACTTTGTGTAGTTACAGTATTTTTGCCCTAGTTTTCAGTCGTGTTGAGTATTCTTCAGCCTGGGTTTTGATATCAGCATTGGTGCACGTCCAAGCTTCTGAGCCGGTAAGAAGTTCTGGGTCAGAACCGGACCAACAGTCCCCCCTGAGACCAACACTGACATGGATGTAAAGGCTATGATGGTGAGCAGACTATTTTGTGAATACTCGTGCATGAAGAGCAGCAGCTTCTTGGAATTATGTCAGAACTGAACGTTGGAATGGAGCAATAACTGGAAATCATAACTTGAGCCTTTGTTGGTGGTTCAGAAAGCCACAGATATTCAACACAAGCCCAAGGAAGCAATAAATAACTGCCGTTTTGGTTATTGGCTAAACTGTCAATTCATCATCAGATCTTTCCAGCATCAATGGAATGTGCATGAGCGCGCGTGTGTGTGTGTGTGTGTGCAGTAGAAACCCAAACAGCATTCAAAGCCTGTGTGTCACTTCCTCACATGTGGCAGACCTCTGCTTAGCAGCAGCAGATCTAATGAGAGGCAGAGGAAACGGCCTCCAGATCTATTGTTTTAGCCCCACAACACCAACAGCGTCACACACACACTCATCCCATTGTTGTCTGGCCAGAGAGAACACACTGCATGTTTTTACCTCTGGACCAGAAACACCCTGGGACGCAGGCAGACTTCAGTGTTGTGGTGCAAGCATGTTCTGGATCACATTATGACGAGACTGAAGGACGAGGAGGAGGAGAACATGGAGGATGTGATATGTAGTGTTGGAGGAGCCTCCTGTTCAGGAGCACAAATGCTGCTAAAAATAAATCCCGCCCCTCGTCCAGATGTTCTCACTGGAGATGAAAAACAGAGACGGGAGAAAGTTGTGCAACAAATGCAACAAGCAGGAAAGCCGCACGGGATTGTCGTCAGCTCGACCGGAGACATCTAGCGAGGAAGAACCCCTCTCATAACGTGTTCAGGCACAGAGGAAGGAGACCGACGGCAGGACCTAATGGATCCCAGCCCGAGAACTGGTTTAATCCCATGACTCAAGTTGTCCTGCTTTACAACTCAGCTGGCTCTGACGCCGCTGTCTGCTCGCTCTGTGACTCGGCCAGTGTTCCCGCCTCGGTGCTCATTTGCAAACAATCCTACAAACAAAGGTGACAGCAGCACAGGAGCCGGAGCGCAGCAGCCAACCTCCACCTGCGGGGTCTTTTGTTAGGGGGGGGGTGTCCTAGCGCCACGCCTCACTCTCCTGGGCTTGTCCTCGGTGTGCTGCCCCAGGAGAGGTGATGACTACTCAAAACTACTTTGAGAATTGCAAAGGTCATTAGGCCTGATCAGCAATGGATACTTAATCAATAGCAAGGAAAGCATTTAATAGAACATCAATAGTTTCATTTAAATGAATGAAATGCAAACCAGCATGGAAGCGCATTGCAAACAGGACAGCCAGTCATCGCCCTACAAACGTGTGTTTTTGTAAACTCTAAAAAGAATGACCACCAAACGAGTCTCATCCGCCCGCTTGTGTTCACTCCATTATTGCTCCTCCTGATTCCGACCCCAGCACCTCCACTGGGACGGCTGACGTCTCCCTTGTTACCGTGGAAGCGTTTGTCATCCATGCTGAATACAAAGCAGGAATATGTCATTTTCTTTTGCAGGTTTTTAGATTTTATACCAAATTACTGGAAAAAATGCACTCTTTTTTTGTAAATATTGTTTATATTTTCCCTCATTTTTCTTCCCAATTGTCCACTGCCAGTTGTGAGTTTCTCCAAATCCAGCGGTGGACTGGAGATGGTAGAAGCGTCGCGGCTGTACAGTTCTACAAGGGAACACTCGTCGAATTTCTCCAACTGCTTCCAACCGTCCTCAGATGATTGAAACTATGCATGCATTCCTTCCCCCTCTCCTAATGTCCTCCCCTGCACTCCTCTCTCAGTCTCTCTCGTGTGCGTTTTCACTCCCTCTCCCAGTTGTACAGATATAGCTGAACACAGTGTTCTCCTCGCGTCTCATGTTCGTCTTCTTAGTCTGGCATTTGCCCTCAGGAGGAGCTAAACGACTGCTTTTCTCTCTCGTTATCGTGGCCCCTTTTGTCTCTTCCTCACCCTGCTCCGGTCCTTTCTTTTTACTTCAAGTCGTTATAATATCTGGAACATTATTTTGTGACGCCTGTTAGTGAGGCAAAGAGGACGCGGAGATACTTGAGGATGATGTAACATGACCTCATAGCTGGAGGTCTCAGAATCTCTGAATATTCTCGAGCAAAGCCGGCTACAGATGCAGCAGCTAGCTCATCCCACCTGCTCTACAACAGTGTCATGCTTGAACACGACATGCCAGGCTTGATGGATGTGAGCGCTGGTCACATGGACACACTCTCATTATTTGACATGTCCGTAAAAATAGCTGCTGCTGGGATAGTGCAGAGAACAGTAATCCCCTGATCTCGCTTTGCACTAGGCCACGGCTGCATCACGTCCATGCCAGGTTGTCCAGATGGCGGGTAGGGATATCCGTCCCATCTGCCATGCCAGAGAAGAAGCAGATTACTGCTTCGCTGACACACTGATCTACTAGCATACCTCCACTGAACAGAGTCTGTGAGTGAGAACAGAGGAAAGGAGCAAGTGTGGGCTCCCAGCAACCCACCAGAACATTCTGTTTGTGCCGGTATGTCCCCTCCGCTGGTTCTGGTGCACAGATGCAGTGACATGAACACCAACATCTCAGTCTGGTCGTTGATCCCAGAGTGAGAATTTTCCAGAGCAGGGGGGCGGCTGATGGGGAAGGCAGGAGAGGGCAGTCTGTGTCTGTGTGTTACAGAGTGGGGCTAAGAGGATTAGCTGAACGCCTCTGCCTAGCCTGGATACCCGAAGCTGTGGAAATCCCACTGAAACCACAACCCCCACCCTAACCAAACTGCACCCCCTGCCCCTCCCTACTAGGCTCCCCTAACTCTCAAAAATGTGGAGCACGAATCCCCGTACTCTGAGGGGCCGTCAGCTTTGGACGACCAGCCGTTTGACCTATCAAATTCAGCAAAGTTCAAAAATGGAAATCCATCCACCCTCCACAGACACATGTCGCTCAGCCTCACAACAACAAAACACCAATGTCTGGGACTCACCAGTTTAACAGAAGGGACACCAGTGGTCCAGACACCCACACAACACCAGTCCCAGGAATGATGGTGGTGAAACTTCAAACATTTTCCCCTTAAAAGTACAAATTCTCCAAATATTCATCGACTTTGTAGCTGACAGACCTTTGCAGAACCCAGCTGCCAGATGTGGGTCCACGGTGACAGAGCTTAGACATCGATCTGTCAACGTGACACACAACAGCTTAGGGAAACACGACTGTCCAACCCAGTGGCAGAAGCCTGGCAGCCTCTGGCCTCTTCATAAAGCACAGCCGCGACGCCACAAGCGTGACCATAAACTATAAATGGACTAAACAGGCGAGAGGAAGCAGTGAGCAGGCGGTGGGACAGCACACAGACACGCACGGAGGGGACTGTGTAAAACTGTTATTCCTAGTTGGAAGAGCTGCCCCCTTGTAAAGAACAACACGCTTAACAGGAAATCATAAAATCCTCGTTCATACATCATCTGCTCTCCCTGGAGTGCTGAGTCTATCAAGACGCCCTGGGCGAGGGAAACGCGACTTTCCTCTGCAAGTAAATGTGTACAGTGTGTGAGCGGGTAAAAAAGGGGGTGACAGGGTGGGCATGTCAAAGGTGATTCAAGGATCTAGGAGCAGCAGGCAGTGAAGGCTCCAATGTGCCAGGAGCTGCAGCTCCTCCCCCAAGGGAGAACTGGTGTCACAGCGGTGACGGCCATCGTCATCGCTGTGACGGGAAAGGAAAAAGATGAAGCCTCCTGGTCTGAAACGTGATGATAATCTATGACTTGAGCTGGGAGCTGTGCCAGGGTCAGACCAGCGCACCCCGTCATCAGGGAGCACTCACTGTCATGGCAACAGAAGTGCTCAGCGTGACTGTGGCGGTCGATGACATCGAATAGTCAGCTGTGTCAGGTGGTGCTTCTGTGGCTGAGTGCTGTCACTCCACGCAGGGTAAGGGTGCTGGTTGGTCCGCCCTGACCGTCTTAAGCACGAGCACGCTGGTGGTCAAAAGTCATGTCAAAGTCTGGCTTGACGTGTGACCCTGATGAGACTAGAGTGGATGACATAGTGGCGTACGCTCAGGGATGCGGCCAGCCAGTGAGGCAATGTACGCTCACTTCAGCCACCGAAAACCAAGAGGCAGCAACAGCCACAGTACCAAACTAGAGGCTCCAAACGTCAGCTCACGAGCCAGCAGGTGGCGTCCACTTCCCTTCATACATGCCAGCAGTTCATTGTTGCGCCAAATATTCCTTGGTTATGTTTCCTAAACAATCCCATGGAGTCTGCAGCTCCAGGTTCAAAGGTTATCCCTGTCCACACGCAGCCAGCGCCAGAAAATATCGACGAACACAACTGCCAGAGGACGAAGGGGAGGGAGACGGCGCTCATGTCAGGAGCTTCACGCCAGTTTTCTTCTACATCCCCTGGAATGATTGTTGACAGGAGTTCAAATAGAATCCAACTAAGAGCGAAGAGGCTGCTTATTCTGGGACACTAACTTGACTTTAAATCCACACATAATTCCTACTAGAACATTCTATTACGGTGCTGGACACCCAACCAAGACCAGCCAGAAGATTCAACAGCAGGCCAAGTGGGCCAGTGGTCTCCATCAGCAGCTTTTCAATTTGAAGATAAGACAGCCGTCGTGATTGGTTGGCCTCCTGGATAATCCATGCATGGTTGGCAGTGGATACGAATCAAAGTCATGCTGTCACCATTTATGAAAGTTTCCAATTTTCAGTCTAACCGGTAAAAAAAAAGGACAAACACCAAAGAGCAAATTCCCAGAGCCTCAAGTAATGACATCAGACTTGGAGCACTTTTTCTCCAGAGTTCAGCCCCTACTTTCATTTTCACAGATTAATAGATAAACGCTGCCTTCACACTGATCACTCTGGAGGCTGGGGCAGCGAAGACAGGAAGTAGAAGTTGGAGCTGTTTCCAGTGGTCCTGGACACCAGACACCCACCTGAGACCACATCCGACCCGTTACAAACACATCCAGAGTCTCTCATCTGGTTCCCTGCATCGCTGTAGCTTAAGAACAAGGGTATTAATCCTAAAGTTAATATCCCTGGGAGAGAAGCAGCGGCGTGAGTGGGCGTTTGAGTGACACACTTACAGGGATTTTATGCATCTACAGCTGTAAAACTCTGATCGCCCTTCGCTCTCAGCGCTCTGTCATTGTGATGTTTTCTCGGCTTGGGTTGCAGACAGGCTTTCTTTGAAGCTCTACCTCTGCTCTGCTCATCAGGATGCCAGCTGCAAGCAGCACGACTCAGTCTGACTTGCTTCATCTTGCAGAAAACATGTGCACGCTGACATTAGCAGTCATTCAAGGGAACCTGATGTGTGTGTAACTGGTGTGAAGGAGAGCCTCTTCCCCCTGCAGTCAGTGGGCGGTAGGGGGCTCTGATACACACGGTTTAAAGCATGTTGGCATGTGACTGGCAAGGTCAGGTGGCCCGGCACCAGCTGCCACTCTTGGCCTGTGTGTGTGTGTGTGTGTTTCTCAGTGCATGAATCCATCTGTGAATGTACCAGGAGCCTTTGCATGCTCATCAAAGTCATCAGCGTTCGCAGGGTTTTTGACCCGCATGCTGCTCTCGACGATTCACTTCAGAGAGAAAATCTGTGTTAATCAGCGGCCTGTCTGCTGCAGCTAGCTGGGTGACAAAGCAGATCAGCAGACCTCATTAAGACCAAAGAAACAATAAGCTCAGATTTTCACTTCCCTGAGCTGCCCCAGTCTCCCCGACTCCAGTGGTCCTGCCACAGCTGCGTCTCCAAGCTGTGTGGTCTTAAACTGAGTTCAAGTCATTTACTTTTAGGTGGGATTTAATCACTCAGTTGTCTCTGCAGACCCACATTTGCTGGCAAAACTGGCTCACTTTGAATTATGATGAACTGAACATGTCCTTCGTTCCAGGCTCCGTACGAACTCCAGGTGCGGTGCTGTGCGAAGAGGGAATAAAGCTTCTATTCATTCATCGGGACTCAGAGTCAGACTTGTTACACCTCCACAAGCTAAATGGGTTTCATGTGCAGCAGGAGAGGGACAACAAATCAGTTTGTTTTCCAGGAATTCCACAGTGAGTGGTCTCCAGCTAATTGGACTCCCCCCGCCCCCACCTCACCACCACCACCACCTTACCTCTGGAGTTGGTAGCCACGTCCGCCACCTTCTGAAAGGCATCCAAAAAGGCCGCTGCTGCCAGAATGGTCGTCCTGAAAATGTATCACGACAGGTTCACTGCACACGTCCAAGCAAGGACTCAAGCATTAAAGCCGACCGTCCACTGGAGCCTCACCTGAGTTGAGAGTGCAGTTTGGTGGCCTTGGCACTGAAGTCTTCCCAAACCGGGTACGAGCTCTGATAAGAGAGGAGACCATGAAGGGCATGTAAGAGGACGGAGGCAACTCCTCAAACACACACACAGGCTGCGACAACGTCACACACGATAACTCGCAGTACAAATACTGTCGCAGTAACTCAAGAACTTCTGTTTGTTTATGGGATATGACAAAAAGGTTGATTTGTTGTTGAAGTCCCACTAAACCTGGGCTTTTTAAACCAATGGAGACACGTTAGCCTGGAGTACGCCGGAGACGTGTGAACAACGCAGTTGGAAATTGAAGAACTCAGGCTTATAAACGCTTCAATCATCCCAGAACCGTTCTAGATGTCAGGCGATGTCATCGCATGCCTGGACGGGACCGAACCGAAGACCACCAGTCAGTGGTGACGCCGCCTGACACCGGCTAACCTGCGTTGTTTGAAGTGAAGGGTGAACCAGACGACTATGTAACTGCAGCCAGCTATGGGGGGGACACGTCACCACGTGACTCCAGAGGTGGGCGTACCTCAGTCAATGCATCGATTCCTGATTGGTTCTTGTCTACCGGGAAAACAACAACAGCAGTCCAATTTTTCTACCCCAAAGTGGTGTGTTGGACCTGTTTGACCTGGCTTGTCTTTGAAAAGGCCCGCAAATTCTCAAGGTGCGAGACCGTTAAACAGAAAGGGAGCGCTCCTGGAGCCGAGGCAGCCGCGACGTCGAGTCTGAGTCAGAAACTCCTGGTTTAGGAGCCGAATGAAGCACAAACATGACGGAAAAACTCCTGCCATCCATACCCCGGGTTGTTAATACTTCACTTGAGCCAGTCGAACATGTTTACATGCATTTTAAAAGTCCAAAATCTAAATTTTTTTAAAAGAAATCTACTTTTTATAACAATGTGCTGAGTGTTAAGTCCCCAATCTGCAGAACAACTTCTTCCCTCTGGTGACGCCTGAGCTGCAGCCACCGAGTCTGCGGGTCCCTCATACGGACTGTTTACGTGCACGACTCTGGTCGTCCGACTGGTCCTGGAAAAGTCTGGATTAGATTTACGCCAGGATGATCCCGCGCTGCCTTCAGCTTTAAGAGCAGTAACCAAACATAAAACACGGTGAAGGCTACACCCCATTAGAGGAAGCGCTTGAACCTCAGCAAAGGGAGAGGAAGGGCATAACCTCTTTGTGCTCGTTGATGGAGAGAAGCCAAAGGAGGCCACACATCCTGACTAAATATAGGCAGGCTCTGGATGCAGTCTGGCTCCTCATCACTCCTTGTTCACCCTCCTCAAATCTGGCAACCCCCCCCCCCCCACATGTGCACACTTTGTGGTCCTCTGTTAGGTAGAGCCTCTGCCCTCTAAAGTGATTTAGGATCTTTGATCCCCAACAGAGGCGTTTGCCATGCAGCGCCCAGCCTCGCCGTCTGCACTTGACTCCAACAGGTGTCTAATTAGCTTGTGTGGCCCATGACTCCCCGGGAGAGGACGGATGTGCTGCCAAGACAGCTGACGAAGAAGGGTGAGGCAGTGGGAAAAGGGGGAGGAGCTGGGGGGGCACCCATTCCCTTTTCATCCCCACCCATCATCTCCAGGGGACATGAGGAGGGAGGGTGAAGCAGTGGAGGGTGAGGTCAAAGCTGTCATCCCTGGAGGCACAGCTGGCAGACGTCTCCTCTTCCTGCTGCCCACATCCACCGCTGATCTAATCCGGCTGAATCACCACGCGGGTCATCTTCTAACACCTCCTCCTCGCTTTCACGTAGCTGTTATATAACCAACAGGTGCCGCTGGTATCAAGACTGTTCAGCTGTTCGGTCTCGTGGAGCAACGCAGCACAGCAACAGTATTCACTCGTATGTACACAATCGAGATTAGCACAGGAAAGCTGCGCTGCTCCCAGGGGGTAAAGCTGGTCTGACAGGCTTGCGTCGCCCAGCCAGGCAGCAGGAATGAGGTCAGATGTCTGTCTCAGACAGTGGACATGGACACTGTGCTGACTAAGGGCTTCAGCCTCATTCATCTGTGCTGCTTTTCAACACACTGACTGCCCGTTTCCAAGAGCCCCGTCTCTCTTTCTCAGCCTGCAACGAGTCAACACAAAAGGAAACGTACAAACCAAGCTGCCAGTCGCTGAGGGCTCATTTACAATGGCTGAAAACTAAGGTCCAAAAATAGAACCTCCAAGGCACTGAGGCCCTGCAGGAGAGGGATCGATACCGACCCGTGGGTCAGAGGTGCTGCAGGGGCCTGACTGGCCTCCATCAGCCCTCGGTGGCAGCAGTGCACCGGCCTGCAGAGCCTGGAGAACACATTCACACTTTCCATCTGTTGTCCTGAACAACTTCTTTGACTCAGACCCTCCCCCAACACACACACACACACACACACGTACAACACATTCTCAACCAGAGGAAGTCCTCTAAGATCCAAACACCAGGACACACAGAGCTGCTCCGGGTCTGAGTGTCTGTGTGTGTGTGTGTGTGTGGGGGGGGGGGGGTCAGCATCCCTGACATTTCATGTAGAGGATGAACAGTTGTTTGAGGTCACCCCCCCCCCCCCCCCCCCCCGCTCTGCACTTATTAAATTGTTAGTCTCTAACGACTCGAATGTTACTGGCAGCACAACAAAGATCCGCGATCCGCTCTGCTGCCGGGACATGGAGCGACTGACCCGCTGCACAGGACGCAAAAACACAAAGAGAAACATGTTTCATCCTGGGGGGGGGTGGGGGGATCCCCCCCTAACTGAGACAAAGGCAGTAAAATTATGTCTGGCGTGTAACCACAGAGGTCGAGTCACGTCCCGGTCCGCTGTTACCTTCATGTCGTTCACGATGGCCTGGAATAATCCGCCCAGCGCTCCGCACTCCTTCTCCACCGACTCCATGCTCTCACGCGCGCCCGACGGAGGGAGAGTAGACGGCGAGCGGAGCGGGAAGAAGCGGACGGAGCCTCCTCACACACCTCACACGGAGGGGCTCCCCGTCCTCATCCGCCCTTCGACGTCGTCTACGGCGGGGAGGATGAAGAGGAGCCTCGGCCGGAGAGCTCAGACAAAAAGGAAATGTGCAGCTCGATGCACCGGGGGGGCACCCGGGGGCTGCGCCGCTCAGCTCCGCCGCGAACAGCACCGACGGCGCACAGACGAGTCACAGCCGGAGGGAAGCAGCACGGAGGGTCGTCATGATCAGTCAGATAACGGAGCGCACTCAGTTTTAGAGGGAGTAGAGGGGGGGGGTGCGGGGGAGACGGGATCGCTCGCAGGTCGAGACGCGGGGACGCGCTCCGTTGTTGGCGGAGCAGCAGATGTCTCGGTGCTGCTGGAGACTCTGGTAACACGAATCCTTGGGAATGGGGAAGGGGGCTGGTCAAGACCCCGCCCCCCGTCACAAACAGAGGGCGAGGAGGAGGAGGGGACTCAGGAACACCCCCGCCTCCTCCTCTCCCCGTGCAAACAAAAGTGAAGCCCCGTCCTCTCATTGGACGGCGGAGCGAGACGCGGAGCAGGATTTCCTCCTCGTGCGCGTCGTCGCTGGTTTGCGGATCTTCATTGTTTCCAGAGAAAATGTGCGCCGTTTGATGGCTGCAGGTTCACCCAGCAGCTGGGCTCGTTCAGAGGCACCAGAAGACTGGCAGCGTGGAGCACGCCATTGTGCGTGTGTGTGTGTGTGAGAGAGAGAGAGAGAGAGAGAGAGCAAAGGTTAGATGAGGTAGCCACTTTTTCTCTTTATTTTTCTTCATTACATTTTCTCCCTCCCTTCATCTCCTGCTGTTCTCTCTCCTCTTTCCTGAGAATGCACCACTTCCTTGTTCTTGACCAATAGGACAGCGCATTGACAGCAGCACTTCCTCTCTGTCAGCTCTCCCTCTCCCTCACCTTCATCAGGGCGCGTGTAGGTCGCAGCAGGTTGCTGATGTTTCACTCCTGTTGCAAACTGAAATCACTCAATCAACGACGGCGTGGGGCAGCCCAGCGGAGGCGTCGACACTTCTGACCTCAGAAAAGTTGACAAAGGGTGCAGATTGGATCAAAAAGATCGGAGTGTTCCAGTCCAGGAGCCTGACGGACGTGAAGGCACGGTGACCTCTGACATCGGTTAGCTTAGCATAAAAACGAGGAATTGGAAATCAACATAAATGGAAGATTATCCCCTCCAGCTCCTCTAAAGCTCACCGCAACAAATCTGGTGCCTCTAAACCGACAGACAGCAAATAATGAAAGTGAAAGTTTGTGGTTTTAGGGGCTTAGTCTTCACCGGGTCTGGTCCAGGTCTGCTCCTGGCGTCTCTGGGTCCTGCTGCCACACCTCAGAGGGTCCCAGACTTCACCTGTCTGATTAACAGCCAGCAGGCCGGATCCAGGCCCCCGATGAAGACTGCAGGGTGGTTCAGAGTTTTAATCATTACTGGCTCATTTACATGTCGTCCACAGCCCACAGGGGACCATCCCCGTGTGTGAGTGTGTGTGTGTGTGTGTGTGTGTGGCGCTCAATACCATTGTCACTAAGCAGTCGTTTCCAGACATGGCGCTGCTTCTGCTTGAAGACTCGACTTAGTGAGTCACGTTTCACACTCAAAGCTCGTCCTCAGACTCCATCTCACATGGCCGCCATCTTAAATACCCATAGTTCCTCTGGCATGTGACGCAAGCACACAGGGACCTTCACAAGTTAACAAATATACAGTGAGTTAGCAAAGATGTGAAGGTCCCTTCAGAATGAATTCAGTAACACAACAAACTGAATATGTCAAACAAGAGGCTACTGCATCGAAAAACAATATACTTTACAGTACCATCAATGGATTAGTACTCTGATACTGTACTCAGGCTTCATAGTCGTCATGTGTTCCATCCACTCTGAGGTGACTCCCCCTCTCTCTCCCTCTCTCCCTCTCTATCGTTTTTCTACCACATCATCACTGGTCTGCCTGTGGGACTGAGGTCACCTCGCAGCATTCCTGATACACATCCTGTCAATTTATAACCCTGCACATCTGCCACACACACCTCCCTCCTCCGTCAGCCTGCCCCCTCCCCTCAGAGAGCATCCACTCTAGCCTGCAGAGCTCAGACAGGCTCAGTCTGGCCAAAGAGGGCAGCCCACCCGGGCCAGGAACAACCCCTGGAGGAGAGTCCTCCACGTGAAGGCTGCAGCAACCCAGGAGCTGAGTCTACCACCAGCAAACAGAACTTCATTATTATTAACTTGTGGTGACAAGATTTAGAAACTATGTGTGGTTTGGTATGTCAGCCTCTGCCCACATGGTCAGACATGAGGTAGCGAGGCTGGGACAGCAGCCCAGCGCCCCACCACTACCACCACCACACTCACTGGCATCTCCCAGAAAGCAGCTATAAAACAGAAAAAATCCCAAGCACAGATGCTGACATTCCTCACCACCACCATCATCAACAACCCCCTGGAGAAGGTCCTGCTCTGCGCCGCGCCACTGACGCATGTGAGTCTGCCAGAGCCCCTTAATTCAGCGAGGACGGGTTTTAAGTGAGGAAAAACAATCGATGGGTTCTGTTTCTGGTTTCTGTTTGGTCTCGCCTTCCCAGTAAGGCTGAGCGACTGAAAGCAATCAGCCCTGAACGCATCACAGGCTCGGGAGCCTCAGAAGATTTTGAACGCTTACATAACCGACTTTGCGGGCTTTGACGTCTGGGTGCATTTTCATCCGGCGTTGTGCGATAACGCCTGTTTATTTTTCACGGGGACTTTATGTTTCACCTCATTCAGACAAGAGACTGCAGGAAAACAATTTGTCATTTCATTTGCAGGGGAAGCACAATGAGAGCGAAGCAGCGTTCGCTCAGGTTGGGGATTGTTATCATAATCTGGACCGTTCAGTTACATAAGGACACAAAGTGGGAAAATGAAAGCAAACGCCTGTTTATTCTGCTTATCTCTCCTATTATACAATGAAACACTTGCACCTCCCTCTCCACGGCACCTCTGACCTTGGCGCTGCTACACACGCGGCGTCCCTCGACTCACAGAGAAACACAGGCCTCGTGATCTACTGTGACCCCTCACCTCTGAGCCACGTCCTTCCCATGATTCAACTGGAGCGCTCGTCCCCCTCCACCCCTGGCTCATCGCCCGTCGCGAAGGACAACAGTCAGGAAGCTGTGACCCTGCAGATGCCACCGCTGAGGTCACTGGGTCCTCTGACCACTTGACCATAAAACGAGCATTTATCGTCTTCATTTGGGGACTTCAAACATGGCGGCGATCTCACCTGGCAGGCATCGGGGGTGGAGGGAGACACGGAGCCTGTAGACGGGGAGCAGAGACGTGGGTTACGCAACAGCCCTGAGAAATTCCAGCGAATGGTTGGATATTCACCTGCTTCACCTGCAGTGAAAGGACTGCAGCTCATCTAGATTTAGATACAGCAACACACGATGCTCCGCGTGACATCACCAGCCAGCCGCCCGGCGCCGCCAGTGTTAAATGAGACCTGGATTTTCAGAGGACAGAAGTTAGTCCTCAGTAGTAACAGTCACGGTTACAGATGCAGTTACAGTCCTTGTCCCACGACTGGCATCTGCCATCACCATCACCATAGCAACCTCAAAGGTGGTTCTGATCAGCTGATCTGGCTGCTTCTCTGACCACAAATACTTCCATAATCTAACTCTGATTTGAAGGCCTGTTGCTGTTGTTTGTGTCTCAGGGGCGAGGTTCTACCACAGCAGCACCCAACCTATGATCTCAGCTGCACTGTGATGCGAGCTGCATCAGACACTTGGCCGTCCCGGGACGGCTGAGCAGCTGGCTCCCGTCACTCCTGAGGGTCAGAGGCGGCGTGGGAGCTCCCCAGCAGTGCCTCCTCAAACCTGACGACCTCCGTACATCAACACATCGCAGATGCACAGGGGTCACGGTCTGCTCTCTTCGGATGGTTCATGAGTGAGGTCATGTAAGGAAATCTGCCCGTTCTCCTGCAGGCTGAACAATTCTCGCCATCCTGCCCTTCATCTTCCCTTCCTTCTTTCATTTATCCTCCTTCTTGTCTGTCCCCACTTATAATCTCTTCTCTGTGCTCGAATGCCCTCTTCTCCTGTCTTACATTATCACCTCCTAAACCTCCTCAGTCATTCGCCTCAGCGTAAACAGCGGGCTCCCCAGCTCCATGTGAGCTCGTGGAATTTCCCCCAGAATTTGCCTGGCAGGTCCTGCTCTGTGTCTGACGGATCCCTCTGGCATGTGCTTCAGCGTACATCTCTCACAAGCCGGCGTGGAGATGGAGGCGCAGGCACGTGGCAGGACAGAGAAGGTCTAAGGAGAGAGGGGTGAGGGACGCAGACGCACACGTAGAGTGAAACCCCTCAGCTGAAGTATGTCAGGGACACGTGACTCTTTATTGGGAATTCTGCACCCACCCACCGAGCCAAGCGTACACAAAACCAACACCATGACAAATACACAAACAAAATAAGCTGGAAATCCATGAACGCAATTATTCATCCGCCAAAATAAACAGTCGGAGATGCCAAGCTCAGGAAGTGACTGTCGTTTCCATTTAAATCTGGAAGAGATGTTGTATATGAGCTCCCCTCGAACAGCTCGTAAACAAGACCCAAGGACTGTCCACACATTTGAGCACAATTAACCACCAACACGCCCGGCTCGTGAGGGCACGTGTGAGGAGAGGCAGGCTTCTAGAAACTTGCCGAAGAGGAGCATGAACACGGATCCAAACTGACGTCTGGACGCAAACAGTCACATGTTGAACATGAAGTGTACAAATACCCACTAAAACACTGGAGTGTGTCCTGGAGGACAGGAGGGGGCGTCTTTCTCGTCTCCCCCTGGTAAAACTCCGTCTGCATTCATGGTCTCCAGCTCGGACGCGACCCCCCACATCGTTGGGAGAATAAACCCTTAACCCTTTCTCTGATGACGCAGCGCTGCCTCGCATCTATGCAGCCATCAGAGTTCTCACCGGGAGACAAATGAGATCAAATACTTTCTCAGCAGTGCCCTGAAGTTCATTCTGCGACTCGTGATGAGGACTCAGCAAGCCCGGCGTCGATGCCCCCTCCCCCCAGAAACTCCAAGTAAACACAGTTACCACTGAAAACTGGAGTGACCTGGGTCAGATCAGTGTTTGGGCATTGCTGCAATTCCTCATGTACTCCCTCCTGACTCACTGTTTGTCTGTGTGTGTGTGTGTGTGTGTGTGTGTGTGTGTGTGTGTGTGTGTGTGTGTGTGTGTGTGTGTGACAGAGAGAGAGAGAGAGAGAGAGAGAGAGAGAGAGAGCGAGCGAGAGGGAAAGCCTCTATGTGTATAAGGGTGCACGTGAACTCCATGAGTGTCTGAAGGAAATATGAATCCAGCACTGAAAATAAACCGCAGGGTCAACAAACAAGGCAGGAACAGTGAGTCTGTCCATGTGCCGCTGCCTGGTGGAGAGGAGAACTTGTGGAGCTCAGAAATGTGCTCTCCCCTCTGTTTTCCTGTTCGCAGCAGGAACAGAACCGCCTGACATCTGAGTGAACTATCAACAGTGTGTGCGACTAGGAAGACACAACAAGCGCGGCTTGAAGGAGCTCAGGTCCAGGAAGGAAGCGCGTCCTCTGGGAAGTCTCCCCTGGGAGTCCAGGATCTGGAGGTCACTCAAGACAAGCTTGTTAAATTCAACACCCGCAGTGGAGAATGCGTGTGGAGGACAGAGCAGAATGCTAAAGCAAACAGGCTGATTGTTGAAGGGTTTGGTATTCAGAGTCATAAATCACATCAAATACAAAAAATAAGATTTTCAGTTCTGGGGTCAAAGAGGGGTTGTTGTCACGCTGCACTCTCGTGAAACTCTGAACAACCTGCCTTTACGTCTTTAATGACACATTAATGAACACGAGTTCATGCAGGAGTGAGAACTAACTGTTAATTAATGCAACAATAAGCCCTCAGTAATTTCTTATGAACATGAATTCTTTCATTTTGGCCTTGTTTGTTTTTCCAATATGTAAAGATGAAGTTCCAGTGTACTTTGTGTGTTACTTTGTGTGTATACATACTGTGTGTACTCTTTGTGTTTGGAGGTGGGTGTGTAGAGGGGAAGAAAAGCCCAGGGTTGAAACATTGGTCAGGTTTGTTGAAGAGGAAGCAAGTCACTCTCTCTCTCTCTCCCTCACACACACACACACACACACACACACACACACACACACACACACACACACACACACACACTCAGAAGAATCTTTGATGGGCAGCATGGCTCAGGGGTAGAGTGGCAGTCTAGCAACCGAAAGGTTGCTGGTTCAATCCTCGAACCCCGGTGACCATGTCGAAGTGTCCTTGAGCAAGATACTGGACCCATAATTGCTCCTGATGAGTAGGTTGGCGCCTTGCACGGCAGCCTCCACCATCAATGTGTGTGTGTGTGTGTGTGTGTGTGTGTGTGTGTGTGTGTGTGTGTGTGTGTGTGTGTGTGTGTGTGTGTGTGAGAATGAGACGACACTGTAAGGAGCTCTGAGTGGCGCTGAGGTAGAAAAGCGCTGTTAAAGATGGAGTCCATTTACCGTTTGAGTCCATTTAATAGTAGAAAAATGCTTGAGTGACTTTACAGACGTTCATTCACAGGAAGCTGTTTGTGTTCCCTACGACACCACAGAGGGAAAGGTTGTGTGTTTCTGACGTGACATCAGAAGGTTTGGTGGGAAGACTTCTGTTGTTGTGATAAGGCCACTATGAGCAATAGAACACACACACACACACACACACACACACACCACTGTCACTTATAGAAAATTGGAAGCGGAACATTGTTAAAAAATGCAGACTTTGATCCAGGATCCAAGAAAGACTTTGATCTGGATCTGTCTGATCCGGATCAGAGGGTCCAGGATCTGGACCTGGACCTGGCCTCCTGAGACCAGGATAAATCTGACTATTAATTTGGTTTTAACAATCAAATGTGTTTTTCCAGCGAGACTCTGTGTCTGTTTCTGGAGCCCAGCTGCTCTGGTGGCACCTGAACCCCGTCCTGGTGCTGTGACAGCGGGAGAGACGTCTGTCCTGATCTGATTTGCTAATCAAAGGTGGTTGTGACCGGAGGCACCGAGCGTAACTGAGCCTCGACTCTGCTGCTTCACTCAGAACTCAAAGTGTTGGACCAACGCGACGCAGAGGGAGACTTCATCCAGCCTTTCTGTCGTTTACATGAACAGACAGGATGATGAAATATGAATCAGTTCTGGGTCCGGGTCTTACAGAGACGTTTCCTTGGACTCTGGCACAACGGGCTTGAAGGTTAAAATCTCGGTGAAGGTGTGACCTGAAGAAGCAACACAGAATTAAACCCTGGTTCCTCTCTCTACTGATCAATCAGGGTCTACGCTCCTCCCCCTCACGCTTACGTTTCCACTGGTCCAGCGGCAGCTCCGTGTTGTCAAGCGAGTGGTCGTACGGCTGTGCCTCCGTCTCCTCTTCTGGTTCTCTAAACTCGGTGAAGTAAGGCAGCAAGACGGCGTCGGCAGCGGTTACCCTGCTCTCCGGATCCAACAGCAACATGTGCTCCAGCACAGACACGGCTGAGGAGGAAGCAGAACAGGAAATCTAGCGACAGTTTGACTGCCAAAGTAAAAGTAGATGTAATAAAAGACTCAACATGTCCCACCTTGTGGTTTAGCAGCAGAAAACACCTTCCGAAGATCTTTCTTTTCCAACTTTGGAAGACTTTTTACGTAACTTTTGGCCTAGAAGAAGAAATCAACCTCCTCATTCTAAAAGCAGTCAGCGTTTCAACTCAGATGTGAAGCTCCATGTGGGTCCACAAGTGTGAAGCCCAGCAGAACTCAGTGCTGCTTCTCCTGCACTCACGTCTTCAGACTGGAGTTTGGATATGAATTCCGGAGTGGGTGTTCCTGTGACCTTCATGATCTCGTTCAGCTGATCGAGGTCTGAGGGGCAGAGGTCAAGGATGAAATTCAGGGGTTACAAGCGAAACACAGAGGGCGCTCAGACGGACAAGCAGACGGACCGGTGATCACATGACCTCCACGGTGAAGGAAACACTGTTATTCCTGTGAAACACCAGCAGTCAAAGGATACGGTCACTGCCTTTAAAGAGAGGTTTCCCCTGCAGCATCTCTGCCATGATGCAGCCCACGGACCAAATATCCACTGAGGGAGGGGCGCGGGCACGCACGCACGCATGCACACACACACACACACACACACACACACACACACACACACACACACACACACGCACGTCATCAACACCACATCTGTTATAAGATCTTGGACTGTAACAAAGTGTTTCAAAATCCAATCAGAGCGCCTGTGGTTTGAGCTCATGTGTGTGGAGAGCTCCCCCTCCTGGCCTGAGACAGAATAGCAGATATACGGAAACCTGTGAGGCGCTCATGTGTCCATCTGGATTATGCGTATTTCTCCAGCCAGTAAAAAGTTCTTTTCAACACTGGTGTTTCTCAGTTGCCTGGATTCACTCTTTACTTACAACCCACAATTTGCACTCTTATCTGTTTACCACACTCTGACTATTCTGTGCACCTTTGATAAGGTGGAGGTGTTCTGGCACGTCCAGCTGGGAGGAGCCTCGGGCTAGACCGAGGACCAGGTGGAGGGACTACATCTCCACGCTGGCCTGGGAACGCCTCAGGAGCCCCCAGTGTGACCTGGTCAATGAGCCCCCCCCCTGGTTTCAGAAGAGTGGTTGACTATGTCTGGTCTGTCATTCATGTCACTCCCTTTTCCTAACTGCATTTTTGAGCTGCTGTAACTTGAGCTGCGCTGCTGTTGGTTTCTGAGTGACGACACGCTGACTGCTGACTGCTGACTGCAGCTTCTCGCTGCTGCCTCACATTACCGCCCCTCACTTCCCTGACCTGCTACAGATAAATTCTCCTCGCTGCTGCAGTAACACGTTCCAGCCTGTTCACCTGTGGGAAGCGATGTAAATGATGAGTTTAAGCGGAAGCAAATTCCTACAATGTTCTAACACCGTTAGTAAACACGGTTCTAGAACGTGTTGGCGGCTCAACGTTACCCGTCTGAGTGTAGTGCATCCAGCTCAGGATGACCTCCGGGGCTCTGTACCAGCGAGTCACCACGTACCCCGTCATTTCACTGTCGGCCTGCCGCGCCAGACCAAAGTCCAGGATCTGAGGACACAAAGTAGAGTTGGACATGATAGAAGCTCCAGTTCATGTGGGCCTGCGGTGGGCGCTGCCACAGAATCAGCATGAGGCCCCCAGTCCAGTGTAAATGCAGCAGCACCCTCTGCTGGAGTCCAGGCTCATGGCAGTAAAGACCCCCCCCCCCCCCCCCCCCCCAGGGTCTTCCTCTGATAGAGATGGGGTGGGAGCCAGAGCGCGGCCTGGGGCCAGATTTTGTCCGTATGTGATTTAATTAATATTTGCTATTACAGTTCACTAGAGAGCCTCATGAACATTCCTGACAAAGACAAAGGCGCAAAGTTTTGGAGTTGACAGGATCGATCAGAAGTGATCCTGAGGTTCCGCTCTGTCTGGTGACTTTCATCAAACCAGGCGTCGTGTTCAGATGTCCAGTCCACACGTTTCCCTCCAACTTCTACCTCGTTGTTATTTCAGCTACGGCCGGTCGATCCGACACACTTCATTTCTCACCCTGGGAACCGCCCATCACCCCTGAGATTCAAGACTTTCAAAGATTTCTACTTTTTATTAAATAAAGGACCTGAACGCTTCCTCCCACCACTGGAAAATTTGGTAAGTAAGTTTAGAACATGTGAGTCATTAAATACTGCACGTTAACCAGGGTGAGTTTGTGTTCCAGGAGCAGCCGATGGTAACCAGACCAGCTCGGGATGCACCGTAACAACGGCACGTCATCGGTATCGGCAGATGTCGGTCAGCTTTACAGATTTAGTCTCATCTCTCTGCTCATCGTCTGGCCTTTGATGCTGGCAAATATAAGATTCATAGCTTTATAGGTTTCCAGTGGGTGAAAAAACATCAACATCATACGAACTTGTTTCTATGAAATCTGTAAATATCAGAGGTAAAGTCCTGGTTCATCAAATCACGTCCGTACTGAAGATCTTTGCTTTCCGTGTGAATGCGTGTTTGTGAGCCCGGCCCCTGGCTCACCAAGCAGCAGCAACACTTGCTGGATGCAGCGTGGCTCCTGTGGGGAGGGAACAACCTACCTTGAGCTCACAGTCCTGGTTGATGGCGAGGTTTCCTGGTTTGAGGTCCTGCAGAGTTGACATGAGAAGATGAAGCGAGCAGCAGGCAAACATCAGGAGTGTGTTTGAACAAGAGGCAGCAGCCACCCCCATACACACACACACACACACACACACACACACACACACACATGACGGGGTTACAGCCTACTTACCCTGTGAATGATACCTGCAGAATGAATGTACTGCAAGAAGAGAAGATGAGAAAAATTCATCAACACAGCCGGTATCACGCGAGGGACCTGAACACACCGCCGGGTCAAATCCTTCACCTTTAGGCCTTTGAGCATCTGATAAACCAAATACTGGATTTTCTCCTCAGACAGCCTCTGCAGCTTCATCAGCTTCCCCAGGTCCGTCCCCATGAAGGGCATCACCAGGTAGCTGCAGGATGGAGGAAGAGCTGGTACCAGCACGAGGGAGAGGTGGAGCAGCAGAGGAGCGAGAGAGGAGGAGGAGAAGCACTTACAAGTCGTGGAATCGGTCCAGAGAGAGATCAGCAGTGAACACATCCAGCAGGCCGATCACCTGCAGAACACACACACACACACACACACACACACACACACACACACACACACACACACACACACACACACACCAAAAGGAATATACTGTAATTATAGATGTATAACTTCATCTACAGAAGCCTTTTCTGAACTGAGGACAAGTCTGCAGGTTAAAGCGTCCTGAGGACTGACAGGAGGCTCACGTTTTCATGCTTCATGTGTTTGAGGAGCCTCAGCTCCCTGTAGGCCCGCTTGGCAAAGAGCTCCGACTGGAAAGGCCGGTACAGCTTCTTGATGGCAATTTTGGCTCCGGTTCTGGAGTCCACCGCTGAGCTGAGGGTGAAGCAGAGGGTGTGAGGTCAGACCTGGGGAGGAGGCTCACCTGGGGGACAACACCTGAAAACCCACTGCTGACAGAGCAGCAATCCAGAGCACAGACCCTGCTGGCCTACTGTCCCCTGCTGTGGGGGGGGGGGGGGGGGGGGGTACAGTAATCAGATCAATACTAATCATTTGGATCAGAACTTCAACTTCCTACTCTGTTTATCTCAGTCATGAACCGGCCCATCAAACAGGACCCAGGCTCATGACCTCATCACCAGAGAGCAGCAACCAGGAAGGAGCTGTGAAGAAACTCTCTCTCTCTCTCACACACACACACACACACACACACACACACACACACACACACACACACACACACACACACACACACACACACACACACACACTTCAGTACCAGTTCATCCCCAGTGTAAAAAACATTCCCAGAGTTGTCAAGTGCGTTGAGGTGCACTCAGCTGGCCAGAGCGGTTTGGAACCCCCCCCCCCCCCCCCCACACACACACACACACACTGGTATGAGCTCATAATGAGTATCTAATCAGTGTGTGCGTGTGTGTGTGTGTGTGTGGGGGGGGGGGGGGGCGATCGCACCGCCGAGGAATCTATGCTGTGACCCTTGTCGCTAACGAACACGCGCGCGCACGTCGGCAGCCTACAAGGAAATGAAAGAGCGCGTGAGTAGCGCTCCGTCTTTTGTTTGGCACCGCGCGGCCGCGGCGCCTCCACCTCATCCGTCCCTGGCTTTGTTATCGCGATCCGTACACCTGTGGTGGTTTTAGAGCTTCTCCCGCAGCCACAGCCTCCACTTACCAAACCGTCCCGTAGGCTCCGGTCCCCACCTGCTTCAGCTCGCGGTACCGCTCCGGTACTTCCCATGAGGTTTTGTTGACTTCCTGGCGGAAATAGCCAGGTCTGACGCGCCTGCTCATCCTACTTACGGATAAAATAAATCAAGAAGTAACTCCGGTGTTGCTCGTGTCTCTGCTAGTCTTGGCTCGTCAGCAGCTACAGATCCATGTCCCCAACCCTCGCAGCGCGTTCAGCCTGGCGCAGCTCTGCGCGTCACGCTCAGGGCGCAGCCTGAGGTCACCCAAGCCACTCCCGGGAACGCCTGGTGCTGCCGGGGCCCGCGAGTAAAGGTGAGACGCCTGGAATGCGAGGAACCTGAGACGGAGCCGACAACAATGCGCGCGTACAAGGCAGCAGGAGGCGCAGTAGGCGGTAGTCCGCAGGTGGGTGGGAGGGTTGTAGTGCGTGTTAGAACATGAGCAGCTACACACACACTCACACACACACTCACTCACACACACACACTCACACACAGAGAAATGTGCCACCAGGAAGCATCAAGGATCAGAGTTTTTATTAACAGGACTACTTTGTGAGTTCATGTGACGTCTCTACAAATATGAGTTAAGACAACATTTGCTGTTGTTGGTGCAGAACGATAAAATGGCTGAGTGACGTCAGATACATGGAGGTCAAATATACACATTAACACTCTAGACGTGGTTTACTGACCGCTTGGTGTATTAGTACATGTTAACACTGAAAGTAGATCAGGATATATTTCAGTAAAGTGGAGCAATACTTCACCCATTTGTGTATTTTTCTTTTGAAGTACACAACTTTTTGTAAATCCCGAATGCAGGAAGAGCCAGACACACTGTTGTTAGCCACCGTTAGCTTCAAGGTAGATATACGTGTCTGACTCCTCCCACATTCTACACCCATACAAAAGAACTGAAATGAAAAAAAAGGTCTTAGATGCACTTTTTGGGTGAAGTATCACTTTGAGACAAACCGAAGTTTGATCTCATTTCATGTCCAGTTTGATTCGATGGCTGGATCGCAAACAAACGAATTCACTGAGTAATTCATGAAAAGGAGACATGTTTTTTTCCATCAACACAATCAAAGTGGTTGTGGCACAAAAATCATTGACTTCCCCTGAGACGTTTGCATGGTCACAGATGACTAACATGTAGTTCCTGTTCCTACTTCCACCGCTACAGGTACAAATTCCGTTCCACGTTTAAGCGTCAGCGCCTTAAGGAGGAGCTGAGACACCAGCAGAAGCTGTGGGAGGAAGTGTTGTGCGTTTGTCTGGAGCAGCTTATAAGTGCAGCATGTGAGGAAATCAAACACAACCTCTCTGTCACACACACGTATTTGGTAGAGGTGGAGGTGACACCCCGACGTCTGTCAGACTCAGACAGGCCATTGCGAGGCTTGTAGTCTGAGTCGTCATCACCAGCCGTCAGACAGCAAGCAGACGGAGCAGAAGAAGAAGACCAGGTGCGTCTTTGTAATCAACAAAAATAGAAATGCGCCTCTAAATATATTTCATAAACTGCATTAGTGAGGTCAATCGTCCTTTGATTACAGCCTCTTAGAATTATTCAGGAGCCACGAGACTCCATCTTGTCTGATTATTTCAGACAAATTATATTTTACTGTCTACATCCTGGTCCGTGTCACACAGGGGTTAAAGGTCATAGTGGAATCTGTGTATTTTTAGCACCTTCTTCAACTCTGACCGCGTTGTATCATCTAGCTCGTCTGCGGGGGACCTCTGGCTAACTTCCCTGATGCTGCCCGCCAAAGGGATGGGAGGGTCAGACAGTGAACGGCGAGGAAGAATATCAAAAGGCTAGTAAAGTCTCCTCCCACTTTTGGCAGGCCAGCTATGACTCAGGGAAGCTTTTACGAAGATCATGTGACACAGATTTCCTGTGCCCAAGCTGGAGGTTTGCTGTCGTAGGGAACAGGATTTCTAGCGGTGGACGCGGACGCTGCCTCCTCCTCCTCCCGGCGCTCTTCTCCTTCATCCCTCTCCCCGGGTTCGGTGTTCCCGCCTTGGCCCACCCACGCAGGAAGCTCCAGACCCGGCTCGGAAGAAAAGGGCTTCTCCAGAACCTTCAGCACCTGCTGGACCTGTGGCAGGAGATGCGTCACATGACTAATGCAAGCGTAAATTAAGTTTTCAACCACGATGAAACAACACTTCATGTTCCCGACCTCAGAGAAGTCTCCGTTCTCAGCAGCCTCGATGGCATTCTGGGCAATGTAGTTCCTGAGCACCACTCGTGGGTTGGTGCTGTCCATCACCCGCACCCTCTCCTCCTGCACGGCCTGAACATCAGCCTGGCCCTCCAGCTCCAGAGCCAGACGCTTCCTGCCGCAGTGATAACACAAACTAGTCCAAGAGCCAAATAATGGAACAGTGTCACACCCCACTTCCTTATCTAGCCCCACCCCTTTATCTGTCTCACTTCCAACCATCACATCATTCGGTCCCGCCCTTTGCCCGCTTCCCATGGAAATGGTCAAACTCCTCCCAACTTCCTGCTGATATCTCACCTATAGCGGGTGATCCAGCGGCTCCACTCCTCCGCCTGCTTGTTCTTCAGCTCTTCCTCGCTGGTCTCCATCAGCTCCTGCAGTCTGCTGAGTCTGTCGAGCTGCCTCGCGATTGTCATCCTGTCCGAGATCATCTGGAACAGCGCCGGGTTGCTCTGAGCCATGGAGAGCAGCATCGCCAGCTCGCTGTCAGCGGCAGACAGGAAATGGGACCGTTAGAACCACTGCTGGTACATCAGAGACAGAGCAGTCGGTCCAGGATGCTGGTGTTGACGGACGCTTGATGGGGTGATCAGTAACAAGACCACAAGGCACATGTGATCTGTTCCTCTGATTCTATTCATGTCAGCAAAATAAAGGGCTCATGTGAGGAAATTAGAAAAGTTAAAAATGAGTCACTTCAAATTCGCGAGCTGACATCTGGTTTGATGACACTGCCTTCCAGGAAAGTACCAGACCCGCTCAGCATCAACACAACTGCAGCAGAGCTGTCAGCACAGATGACGCCATCACGCTTTTGTTCTGACTCGGCTGCTGACATGGACAACAAATCTCCCACTGATAATCCCGTTCACAAGCAGCAGCGAACATTTTCACTGGCGAGGTTCGTCAGAGAGACAAAGGGTGGAACTGAAGTCCTCCATCATCGTTTGACTCCTGTCTGGTTCAAGTGTTGCACACCATGAGACTGTACAGTTACAGTTTCTCCACACGTGCATTCGTGAAAGGAACAAGTGATGTCAAGTGTTCTTCTACCATTTCCTTTCTATGTTATGAGGTTTTCAAGATTAATTAGATCTCGGATGTATGGGGGCGGAGTGTCATATTGCTAGTCAGCAGTTCACATGCTAGCATTAAGCGAGCATGTTTCCCCATCTGGCCAAGCATGACACACATCAGGATGCACTGCAACGCTCCGCCACCTGACGTCTTCATCAGACAATATGAGATCCAGGTTCAAGGACAGATTCTGACGATCCTGCCAGATGACGATGTTTGTAATTATGAATTCAGAATCTTGTCAGTTTTGGATTTAGTGTGTATTCAAATATAGTCCAGGACCACGAAGGGTAGATCAGCCCAACATTTAGCTCTAATCATCACGTCTGGGAAAGCTGGTACTTTTCTCTATAGAAACGAAGGCACTGCAGGTGCCAGAGAGCAGGCAGCCTGGGGTGAGGCTGCATGTCAGGGCCCTGACAAACTCACCGTGGGTCCATGGTGGGTTTGTTGGCAGCCTTGAGCTCCTCTAGAGAGGCGCACTGCTCCAGCAGGATGGCTGTGGCTTCCTTTACCAGGTCCTCCTCCCCCTGGCTCGCTCCCTCAGCGGGACAGGAGATCCGACTCAGGCTGCGGAAGCTGTTGGTGAAGTCTGCACCTGCACGAGGGTGAGAGGAGGCGATGATGAGAGAGGAGGCGGTGTGAAAGGAAGTGGAGGTTTCATAGCCGAGGAGGGAGCTCAGCAAGACCTCAGCCGGCCGCTCCTGCCTGGAAACCAGCATGATAATCAGAAAGGAGTTTTGATGCAGTCACATGCTCAGCTTTGAGTCATGCTAGTAAAAATGCTACACTAACATCAAAAACCCGCCATTTTGTCCGACAACAACTTATCAAATCCACTAATATATAAGTTCAAGACGTCAATTTAAAGAGGCACATCAAGTGTTGTTGTCTGTGGAAGGTACGAATTGACTGGTAGCAGTATTTGCTTTAGCTGTAGTTGCTAGCATCAGCAGTAGTTGCTAGCATCAGCAGTAGTTGCTAGCATCAGCAGTAGTTGCTAGCATCAGCAGTAGTTGCTAGCGTTAGCGATAGCTACTGCTGGGGACTGCTTTTTCAGCTTTTCCATACATTTTGTGTTTCAACAAATGTTTTTATATTGCATCAAATGTTTTGGGTCAACTTTTGAACCGCCAGCGTTTCACCTAGCGCCCCCCAACACCATGGCAGGAGAAACACTGCTCCAGAATAACCAGAGCGTTTGTGGCTCACCATTGATATGCCATATACCAGTACTTCCGTTCATTTCTGATATTTGGCTCTGACTGATAACCTGACATCTGGAACGGCTCCACGTCAGTCGCCAGTGTCCCACCTGTGTTGTGCATGGTCTGCAGCAGCTCGGTGATCAGGATCTCATCCTCAGGCTCCTCCTTCTTCAAGAAGCCCAGCTTCTTCCTCATGTTCTCCAGGTAGAAGCTATTATACAAATCCAGGTACTCCTCCATGACAGCCTTGGCCCGGGCAGGCGGAAGCTCCGGATCCAGAGCCTCTGCTAGCTTGATCAGGTTCCACCTGCAGATGGCTGGCTGGGCCTGGTAGGAGTAGCGTCCAGAGTTGTCAGAGGCATTGCAGATGAAATTTGGATCGAACCTGAGAGCAACCAGGAAGAGCGTCAGCTGATGAGTGATGGAACGCCTTAGTATGGTTCTGATTATGTTAACAGATCAACAGACTCTTAAGTGTCCAGGAATATCTGACCTGTCCATGAAGCCGTAGGGGCCGTAGTCCAGCGTGAGCCCCACAATGCTCATGTTGTCTGTGTTCAGAACACCATGACAGAACCCGACACACTGCCACTGGGCCACGAGGCGAGCTGTGCGGAGCATCACCTTCAGAGGAAGAGAGGGGTTTAACTCTAGAAAAAGTGACATTCACCTGATAGTGGGAGGAAAAGCTTCGTCTGTCATGGGAACTGAATCAGGAAAATGTCAAATGTCTCTATCCAGAGTTTAATTCCTTGTTAATATTTTAATCTGGCGCTGAGCTGAGGGCACAGTGACTCAGCACATGCAGCCAGCCTGTCCCTGGACTATCAGTCACAGCTTAACACGATAAGAGGATTCCAGGGTTCTTGTCTTCCAACTCTAATGTCAGTCACTCCTGGAAGTGCTCTGACCTCTCTGAAGAAAGACACGTTCCTCTCCACCCGGTCCGAGTGATTCTGCTGGATCTCGGGGTAGAACATCTCAATCACATAATCCAACATCTGTCCTCGGATCTCGTCGCGTCCGTAGCTGGGACCCTGGCGGCCGGTGTACTCGTCTTGCTGCTTGAATATCTCAAAGGAGCCGAACCTGTTCGGATCACGCACAACAGCAGCGATCGCCGTTTGAGTTTATAAGAAGCTCGGACATCGCTGACACGTACGAGAAGGTTGACGTGCACTCACCTGAGAAAGGTTGGAGCGATGCGGAGGACCACGGAGCACCTCTCGTGTCGAGGGTGCCCGCTGTAGTAGACATCCCGCATCACTCTGCTGTCAGAGGTAACAACAGAACCTGCTCTGGTGGTGGGAACACCCAGGAAGTGCATGGCCTCACTGCACAGGAACTCTCTGATACTGGAGCGAAGAACCTTGCGGCCATCAGCTTGTCTGAAGGGACGAACGAGGTCATTTACATTTTTCATTCATGCATCAGTGACGTCCCAACGGACGTCTAGACCTTGTGGAGGGTTTATAGCGCCGTAAACAAATAGAATACACATAATTAACTGTTGGAAATAGTCAATAAGTTCATAAGTAATTGATAAAATGTTTAAAGAAATTTAAGAATACATAAATACATTTCCATAATTTAAATGGTCAAATCAATAAATGTTTATATAATTTAATGTAAGGATGCAAGCTATTGGACCCCCCCCCCCCCACACACACACACATTCTCTGCTGATTTGGCAGATATTACAGATGTCAATGTTATCAGGATAAAAACAGGTTCCTGTGACATTCACATTTGCTACATCCTGAAAAATACTCATAAGCACTGCTGATTTCTTTAATAAAACCATGATTTTTAAAAGCCCATAAATCACATTATCAAACCGTCAGATAAATCGGTCACAGACAGCAACACCACCACCTCTCTCCTACCTGGAGTAAGGGGTCAGCCCGGCTCCCTTCACCTGAATCTCCCACCGGCCGCTCGGGTTCTCCCGCAGCAGTTCGGGGTCCTGTCCGGCCGGCACCTTCACCTCCCCCAGGTAGCAGGCCGCCCCGTCGCCCAGCTGCCCGGCAAACTGGCCGAACTGGTGGCCGCAGTAGCAGTGAGCTGCGGGCTCGGATCCGGGCATGACTTTGGAACCGCTCAGGTACTCTGGCCCCAGGGCGTCGTTCAAGACCTCCTCCCCGGTGAGCCCCAGCAGCCCCACGGCTTCATGCGACACCGCCACGAACCGAGGTTTCGTCAGCGGCTGCGGCTTGACCCGGGAGAAACAGGCTCCCTTCACCTGCCGGACCCCCGGCTCCTCGGATGGGTCCAGGGGAAGTTTCTTGAGGACGACATTGTCGAATTCGAGCCGCTCCAGCGGAGACCGACTCAGAGCCGTACCCATTTCTTCCATGCCGACGGTACTGAGGAGTCTGAGAACGGGCGCACCGGGACGAAGAGCGCGGGACGGTACGAGCCAAGGTCCGACGAAGGCCATCAGACTACGGCGACGCCCATCGGCCCGGTTTTATAGGCTGGCGCAGTTTAATAAAGTCCTTAATCACGCTTTCATAATCCCGCTGGCCACAGCGGATGTTCGCGAAGCACGTGGTGCTACATTGTTTTTGGTCCTACTGGAAACGCACAGTTAAGCGGAACGACAGAATTAAAAGCACAAAAAGAACATAGAAGATAAAGATTTCTAGTTCGTCCTCTCATGAGCGCAGCCACGTTTGATTCTACTGCACGGAGTCTTGTTCGCAGTTAACCAGAAAAACACCGAGGAGGCGTTAGATCAGTCCAGCTGGTATGACGCAATAAAGTGAAACAGAAACGTCTGAGGCAAAAGTAGTTTATCTTTACTTAAAATTATTTATAATTCATTACAGAATTTAATGTTTGTTTTGCTGAAATGAACATACAGCACACGGGCAAAGGAGAATACACTGGATGGAGTACAGGCATACGGTTTCTCTTGAGAATTACGTACAGTTGCATAAACGTCTGGAACTTACATGAGAGGGAGAACAAAAACAACGACTGATTGGATCATACTAATGAGGGAAGGAGGCGAGACTCCGCCAGAGACTCATGATTGGGAGACAACATGATGCTGCATCACTCAAGTCCCATTTAAACTCAATATCAAATAAATGACCTTTCGTTTGCCTTACAAATAAAACCTATGTCTCATGCGTACTTCACATATAATTGCCTCAACTCAAGGTCTGGAAATTAAAATTGGTTTAAATGCTGTACAACCTCCTAATTGTCTTGTCCCAACAGGATTTAACAGGACATCTACAAAACAGTTCCACAGACGCCATCTTAGCTGTGAGTCACTGGATACGGGTCGGCGTTGTAGACGGGGAGGAGGAGGCAATGTGGGGGTCAAAGGCAGCTGTGATAGCAGCGTAAGGCTTCACCTCCTGCTTCCTTCATAGCAGTTGAAACATAAATAACCCAAAAACCCTAATGGCCATGTTACATGCTTCATTTAAGAGAAGCAAATCCATTTCCTTTTAAATCGCCTCTCCATGCTCAGGTTATAATCAGAAAGGAAAGCACTAATGCATAAATTGTTGCAGCTGGTACACTGAACATCAGATGTTCTGGTGAGAAGATTTTTAGAGACAGCTCTCTGTACAAAATGCATATTTTCATGTCAAGTATGAACCTTTACCAAGAGACGCCTCATTTCAGAAGTAAAGTCAAACATCTGAATGACGAGATGAATGCATTGCACACCCTGAGGAACGTGTCAGCCAGCCCTGTGTCAGGTCTCTGTTGAATCTACGAGGGATCACTCGTGGTACCACTGCAAATGGAACCAGATGGAACAAGTGTCTCTGTTTGGGGAACAACATCTAACATTAAAAACAAGAAATCTCTGTATGCACGTCAGCCTGCAGGTCTATGACTCGATTAACTCCTCAACAGGTCACTTGAGTGACGTCAAACGTGCCGCGTGCATTGCTGGTGCCTGGTGACTGCAGAGTGCAGTGCTGAGTTTGAAGTTTGGGGTCTAAGGGTGAGATGGCAGTCAGGGTGGCAGTCAGGGTGACAGCGAGGGTGACAGTCAGGGTGGCAGCGAGGGTGACAGTCAGGGTGACAGCGAGGGTGACAGTCAGGGTGACAGCGAGGGTGACAGTCAGGGTGACAGCGAGGGTGACAGTCAGGGTGACAGCGAGGGTGACAGTCAGGGTGGCAGTCAGGGTGACAGTCAGGGTGGCAGCGAGGGTGACAGTCAGGGTGACAGCGAGGGTGACAGTCAGGGTGACAGCGAGGGTGACAGCGAGGGTGACAGTCAGGGTGGCAGTCAGGGTGGCAGTCAGGGTGGCTACAACTGCAGTTCGGATGACCAAGGTGACAGTTGAGGTGACAGCCAAATATACTGCAATGACAGCCAAAATGACTTATCATGACAGTCAGGGTTACAGAGATGACAGTCAAGATGACAGCAAAACGGCTGACATGAGAGTCAACATGACAGCCAAGATGACAGTCTTGAAGAATGAGATGACAGCCAAGATGACAGTCTTGAAGAATGAGATGAAAGCCAAGATGACAGTTAGGATTCTAGATGTATATACGTGGCGATCTGAGCAGTCAGAGATCAAAGTCCAGAGATTGTCAGGTAGGTTTTGTGACATCACCACCCATAGTCCCGCCCCTCGACTGGACTTAACAAGGGAATGGCCCCTCAAACAAGAACTGCAGACATAAAGGGGCGGGGCAAATAGTAGTAATGACCTCATATAATGAATCGATGGCTTTGATGTTTTTGACCTCACACAACCCACGGCCCCAACCGTCAAAGAACAGGTACTACACTAGTTTACACGGACTACGTTAATTACCCCGTATTACTAAAAGGACAGAATCTTGGAGAGCTGCATCAACCACTCGCTGGAGTGCGCATGAGATGCATGTGACGCTCGTTTTGCCGTTCCAGCTTTAGCCCTTTCAGCTCCGTTATGAGGCACTTATCTGCTGATGTACATGAGAAACCAGCCGCGCTCATCACACCTCAACTAAGATGATGCGATTTCAATGACAGATTTTTTTCAGGAATTAAGAGAGTGATAAAAGTTCCAATCATCAGATCAGTTCGTTGTGTTGTTGTATTTACTTTTTGTAAAGAGGCTTCACGTGCAGTAAAAGACTCCGCTTGTCTCTCCTAAAGTGCTTGAACTTGAAATGGGTCACATTAGGACAGGTGACTGAAGCGGAGGATCCTGAAATGGTCCTAATATGACAGTTAAATCAAATGTGTGTGTGTGTGTGTGTGTGTGTGTGTGTGTGCGTGTGCGCTGAGTCATTCAAAGGAATGGTGGGCTGAATGGATCCAGAGGAAAAATATTGGCATTCATAAACCTTACAAAATGCAGGATTCGCACAAATTCTGGAAGAGTACTGTCACGGTTTCTTTGGCAGTACGGCCCTACTGTGCCCAGAGGGACGTCGTTGTGAGGTGCGAGGTGCGTTACCCCCTGAGGTCCACGGTAGTTCATGTTCATGCGGGTTCATTAACCCTTTCCTTCAGCCTCACCTCCTGTTTTAAGGCCATTGGTAAATGATGCATTGTTTCATAAATCAAATGTCGTGTCACTGATGGCTTCCAGGCGACCAGCGGAGGGTCAAGCAGGTGGAGGCCGTAGATTCTCCAGGACTGATTGGACAGCAGGTAGAGACACCAGGGCTCGACCTAAACTCCCTCCGGCACGGTAACAGGCGTATCCCAGCATCCCCATCATGACACCCTTAATGACGGCACGCAACACCCAGCCAAAGCGCGAGGGAGGCGCAACGCTGAGGAAGACGGACACATACGAGTAAAGCCAAACACAGAAACAGGAAGTGCTTCGGTCACTCAGTGGAAGGATGAACCTACCTCATGATTTCACTGATGTTGAGCTGCTTCTCCCAGTTTTTCTCTATGCCCGGGACATGACCCATTCCAACAACTCCCACCACCACAGCAGGCACTTCTGTAACAGAGGATCACACGGCATGTCGCATTCACAACATTAAGCCAAGCAAGTCACCCGTTGAACCTCCTCTATACGATGCCAACTGCCAGGATGCCGCACTGGAGCGCCAACATCTCTGAGACAAACAAGAAGCTGACGTGGTCCACCTGCCTCTCAGCACAGAGAACAAAAATGCAGCTCCCCTTAGTCCTGGATCCAAAATGGAAGTTTGAATTCAGCTAGATCCTTTTTTGGTTCGCAAATTACAGGAACTCATCTTTTTCTCCCTCTAGAATACAGGATAATAGGCAGTTAACACTTAACTACTCCATCAGCTGAGTAACACCCATCCAAGAAACGGAATTATTAGCTTGCTAGCTATCGGCAACAGCAGCCACCGAACCATGGAGCGCTTTAGGTAGCTAATAATTACCCATGAACATCATGTCACAGTAAACTGACCTGCTGGGCACAGAATGTTAGCGCTTCATTTCATCCTATGCTTCGTTTGTTTCCTTCATAATTGTGGATTCTGGTCAGTCACGTTCATTGATGATGTGTTAGACACGATGAGGATCAGCTCTTATTTGTTTGCGTGACATGAATCATTTCCAATAAATAACACTCATTACTGGTCAGTTAATCCTGAAACAGTCTAGTGGCAGATACATACACGTACACAAACATGCAGCTTGAAATCCATTTCATGAGGTTTAAGATTTATTTTAAGATGAAATTGACAGTGTTACCCACTCTGGGCATTAGGGGGCGCCTCCACACAGCGTGTAGCCTGGCGGAGGGTGTGTGTGAGGTAGATATCTCTCTCAGCCACGATGGTCTGGTGGAGAGCAGGAAACTCTCCAATCATCTCTGACATGGTCTGCTCCAGCAGGTCCTTCTGCTTGCACTTCTCAACATCCTCTTTACTGAAACACAATGAGATGCGCACACACGTTTCCTGTTCACAGTGTTCTTGTGTATACAACAAAGAAACAGGAACAACCACCGTAGTAGAAATATGTGCACGGCCAGATAAAACCAACAGCTTTTCAGAATGGTGTTTAATTTCCTCTTTAGAAATATTAAAGCAACTAAAATTCACTCTTTGTTTAAATATTTTAAAAAGTTACTATAACATGGCGTTTGACAGAACTTCAAAATCAACATCTTTTAGCTCTGTAAAACTGGGGAACCACGATAAGAGACGTTCTAGTCTGGATTAGTAATCCCACAACGATTGACAGACTTCATCTCTGTCAGCAACAGAAGCCAACACACTGCACACACAGATCTACATTGTAACGAGCCAACTCTTAACATTGTGTTGGAAAAAAGGAAGAACAGAAGAAATAAGCATATGACGAAAAGGCTGCGTAAACTGGAAGTGTAAATCTACTCACTTCTCTGAAGTACAAGTACAAGTTATGACACGTCCAGTCTTCATATGGCTTACATCACATACGGGGCATGTGCATCCATTGTGAAGAGGTGCTATAAACTGTGAAACACCGATGACTGACGAAAACCTCAACGAGGGGACAGGACCCACCTGCCAGCCCCAGAACAAGGACACGGCGATGGTGCGCCATCAGCTGACACTGAGTTTGCTACGCGGTTGTGAAAATTGGCTTTCAAACACACTTCTTCTGTCACAAAGCAGCAGTTTTAACACAACATCAAAGGGAAGACAGACATGACGGGTTGGACTGGCAGAGTTGTGTAATTGCTTAATTTCATGTATATGCAACAACACATACCCATCCATCCATTAAGAGTTGGGGGGGGGTGGAGCCTATCCCAGCTGACACTGGGTGAGAGGCGGGGTTCACCCTGGATAGGTCACCAGTCACCAGGACCGTCAGGAGCAATCAGGGGTTCAGTATCCTGCTCAAGGATACTTGGACATGGTCACTGGGGAAGTGGGGATCGATCCAGGGACCCTTCAGTTGCTCGACAGCCCCTCTACCTCTGAGCCACGCCGCCCCCCAACTCATACCCAGTCACCTGACACAAGGATTATTGGCTGAGGAAAAACTCCTATCTGGGGAAGCGCTGGCTGCCTCAGACCAGCCTGGAGAACCATGTCTACTCTACTCCCCTGCAGGGGGACACATCAGGAACACACACACACACACACACACACACTGAAAAAGCTGTTTGCTCTTTATTTAATGTGCTCCATGGTTGACTCACATTGTCACTTCCAGTGTTTTAGTGAGGAACAATGGAGAATTCAGCCAACAAAGGACCAGTAAATGGATTAGGCCGTGTAAAGCCGGCGCTAAGCCATCAGGGCACACATGATTTGGCTTTGATCCTGACATTATTGCCAAACAATCCTTCTGAATCAAATCTCTATTCTTTCTGGAAGAGTTGTGTGTAATGATGCAGATAGTGAGGAAAAACAGTCTCTTGCCATTGTGTGGTGTGACTAAATGAGGAGTTCGTACCTGATCGGGTCTGAAAGAAAGCAAAGACCCCAGGCGAGCCGGGCCTTCTGCCAGAGACTGAGAGCAGCGATGGCCCTCTTGAATGTCACAGGGATGGGCCGATCCCCGAGGTGAAATTTACAGAATGGCACCCGTCCAGCCTGAGCAGAGAGAAAACAGGCAACAAAAAAGTTTGAGACCAACAGCAAGAGAAGGGGTTTTTATAACTCCCTTTTCTTTGAACAGCCATTCACCTCTTTGAAGGCCTCCCGAAACTCGCCGCCGGGCGCCATGCCGAGTTGCTCTGTGATGTGAGCTGAAACTTTGAGCAGGAGAATCTGCATCAGGCCAGACATCAAGCCATTCTGACAAACACAGGGGAGAAATGAGCGCTCGCACCGCAGAGAAACACACCGACATGTTGCAGTTTAGGGTTTCATGACTAGTTTTATGAATTCCTCTGTTTACAGAGATGCACTCCTTCACTGCTGCCAATTCCCGCTTCTCTGGAGAATGTAGTACCCTTCACGCCCCCCCAGGCCCTTTCATCCCCTTCTTCCTACCAGCCCCATTCTCATTCCCAGCCCTCTGAAAGCCTGACCTGTTTGATGGCCTGCTGAACCTTATCCAGGTTGATGTCTTTGGCCTCCCTCAGCAGTGTGTTCTCATCCATCTTCAACATAGACACCCTGTACTGGCACAGCTCCACCACCACCACGTCGGGCTGCACAGCGCGGATCGTCTGCGCGAGGGAGGGAAAGATAAGAGACGGACAGCAAATCAGCACTGAAGGGGGCGACGAGTAAAATAATTCATGTGTAAAGACAGAAGATGGCGCTTGGCATCATAATGGGCTTTAGAAAATGGGTGGAAGAAGTTTTCTGCCTCTAACTGGCTCACCGTGGCCACATCCTTTTTGCTGCTGTCGCTGAAATGGGCGGTGCCCACCAGGTACAGGAGGCTGCCGTCGGCGGAGGTCAGACGAGTCACCGTCTCCGGGAGCTCAGGGGACGACTGCCGGCGCTGCGCTCGCAACTGCCACAGAACCTCCATTGCTTCACTGTCCGCTAGACAGAAAAAAAGACGTCACCATAACAGACTATAAAATCCTGGATGTGGCGAACATTTGAATTCCACGTCACCCTGAACTGAGCGTCTCACACACAGCCTCATGATTCAGAGGCTTTGGTGATACTTCTTTTACATCTCATGCCACTAAAACCACTAAAAAATACAACACAGTCTGTGACCATCAGCGAGGCGGTAACATGCCCCTGCCATGAGCGCCTCTTCAGCTCACCCATGGCTCCCACTGGGAGATTGTACCAAGTTTTTAGAAAGTCTCTCCAGGTGTTCCAGATAAATCCACTGGGCCACAAAAACATCTACAAGAAATCCATGCAATAACAACCTAGAACCCTTTAAAACAGACGCTGATCCATTGCATCGACTGCTCTTCACCGGTTGGTTTTCAGCAGTTCCTTTTTTAATGAGCCTGTGCGACGCGTCTTAGTGCGTGTGAATGCTGTATGTATGCATGAACCTCCACAGAATCCAGTTGATCCATCTTTAATCGTGTGACAGACAGACGGTTGACCTGGAGACATCACGCCGCTGACCCACCGCTGCCACCGATGCAGAGGCACAAGATTAAATACCAAGTACATTGGCATAAGGAAAAACTGCATTCCTCAGGTGTGATGTGATTGTCTGGAGCAGGTTTATGATTGTACACAGCAGCACTACATGGTGTTAGAACCTTCCGAGCTCAGACATGGGAAGTTTTAAGAAACTACAGCTAAAAGTGGACATGAAAAGACAGCGAGTGCTGCGATCGATTATCAGGTTGGTGCAAACACGACTTTCTTGGCAGAAGTAACAACAGCAGCAGCTTACAGAGCCCCGAAGGCAGACATGGCAGTTCCTCTTCTGAATTATCCTCTGCTGGTCCGACTGACTCATCCTGTCAGACAGTTTAAAAAAACAAACAACAACAACAAGTTACACGTGAGGTGTGTTTGCATCTGAATATGAAGTTTGACAGAGACGGATTGAGAGCAGAGACAAAGGTGGGAATTCCACTGAGGAACATAAGCTACAGACTGTTTTACATGACATACAAGAGGTAACCCTTAAACACACAAACTGCCCAGTGTGTCACCTTCACCCACAGGGAGGAGGACATCTCCTCTCTCTCTCACTGTCTCACACACACACACACACACCTCTACATTGTTGTCTTGGTCCATGTCTGGAGCTCTTGGATCTGCGTGACAGACAGCAAAGCGAAGATACTTGAGTACACTGTTAAATGATGCGTTCAAAGACAGTTGGTACAGTCCAGTGTTGTTGATTGCTGACGTCGCTTTAAATGTACAACGCCAGTCGTTTCAACGTTGACTTGTGAAAGCACAGCGACCGTACTGATACCGGGGTGAACGGTTACCGTCCGGGGTCCATGACGACACATGCCCAGTGTGGCTAACCTTATCACGGACAGCTGTAGCTGCCTGGACAGCTCAGGGAAGCGGAGAGTCGCCGGGGGCTGGTCCTGCTAGCTAGCTGGGCTTTGAATAGCTAACATAAGCTAATGTGAGCTAGCGCCTCCGACTGAACGGCAAAATATTCGGAGGAAAGAACAAATTCTCCAACAGGTCTCATCATTCTCGAATACGACGTGGTCACCAACGTACCGCTCAGCTGTCCAGAGATTAGCAGAAACTTACGGTGAGAACCAGCCCGTCCGTCACAGTGCTCTCCGCCGCCACGGTAGACGCTTCTCGTCTGACAGCCGCGGTGCATGATGGTACATATAGTCATTGATGTACAACACGCCACAGAGTGTTTTTGTTTGGTTTTGTTGTTTTTTTTTTAAGAAAATGATATTTAATTTGTTTTCATTCTAACATTTTACACATTACAATCAAAATCTTGAATTTTTACGTGTTTAAATATGAAAAATTGCACACAAAATTACATAAAGCTCGTGGTTCTCAGGTGTCTGGCTAACCCTCTTGACATGATGCTTCCACGTTCTTTATTGGAAAAAGTAAAAAATAAAAAAAGGGGGGGTTATTGGGTTGGGTTGTGCCACAGAAAAGACTGTCTTCTGTGTTTGGGCTTCTGTCTTCGTTTGTGCTGGCAGCTGCTGTGGATATTGCTAATACATCTAGCTAATATACAGGCCTAATATTGCTTCTTTTACCTGCCATGTCAATACTGCTCTTGGATTCTTGGTTGTGTGAAAACTCAATCCTTCACATCGCATTTGTTTGGGTCAGCTCAGACAGAACAATGCAGCATGTTTGGGTCAAGCAGCCCAAGAGCCTGCTGACGGTGCTGACTCCAATTTAACTAAAATTAAACTTGTATCCTTTTTTTGCTTCTCCAATCCTTTCAAGTGAATGCCCAAAAGCTGGGAGCCACGAGTTTAAGTGATTTGTGTACAACATATAACAGGGTTTCACACACTCACACACACAAACACACACACTCACACACGCACATACACACACAAGCACACTCGTGCTACAAGTGTTAAAGTGCTTTTGAATGAATTTTGTGTGCTTGAGTAGTCCAACAAGGGGATTTTGGGCCAATCATTGTCACGGAAATGAGATGGAACCCCACAAAAACTAAGTTGGTAATAACTGGAAGCTGAAGTAAGTAAATTGCAGCCCCCCCATCACAAGTCAGAAGTGGGTTCTTCTTGACTGGCTCAGAGGGGGAAATGAGTCGAGTACATCTGGCCAGGTAGGGGGCCAGGAAGGGGGCCAGGCAGGGGGCCAGGTATGGGCCCCAGCACCTCTAATGTCTTCGACAGTGGATGTCTTTTTGGTGTGATTGCAGACAGTTTCTTTCATAAAGTTGCTGTCGTGTGCACACAGCTGCATGAAATGTAGGGAGAGGTTTTGTTCGGCACACATCCCCTTGTTCACTCACTCATTCCCTGTGGAAGGTGCTCATATAGACCTTTGTTATGCTATAAATAACAAGCAAACTACTTCTAACTACTAATTCCTTTGCTTTTTTTTTTTGATTTTTTTTTTTTTTTTTTTGGGTGATTACAATGCACAGTGTGAGACAGGGCAGAATAACTGTAACAAGTTCAGATTGTGCCAGACCAGCAGATGGCAATCTAACGTTTAAACAATCCAGAGAGGAACTATTCAACATGACTTGGTCATTTCATTCACTTCACGTTACAGCACTTCCACAGAGAGCGAGCACAACACTCCAATCACAACCTTCCCCAGTGAGTCCTGCTCCACTCATCACGCTGGAGCTGCATTCAAGTCCTCAAGTAGAAAACGCCCTCAAGTGTGTGTGTGTGTGTGTGATGGATTTAACATGAGCAATATTTCACATTGTTTATCAAAGCCTCACATTCGTTGTGGAGTCGGTTCTTATGCCAATATGCCAGCTGACCTACCAAAGATGGCGTGCAGCTCTTGTTGAGTCAAGGTCTGCTGCTCGCCCCGAATAAGACGGCAATACTAAAGCCGTGAAAAGTGTGGCAGCCCGACTCATCACTAACACTGGTTCGTATGATGTGTCTATACATGTTTAGCGTACAGGGAGATATGATGCTGTAAGCGCAAACATTATTATTGCCACAAATATATTGTGATCTTTTGCATATTAATTGTGCAGATCTGTATTGCGTGAACTACCTGTCTACTTGGTTATTGGGATAAAGGGACCAAGCGTTATCATATGTGTTTAACATACTAGTTTTTTAAGCCACGATACAGTCCTCTCTGCAGATATGTATCTCTAGTGTGTATCTGAAGAAAGCGCTCTCATCCATCCACTCATCAGGCCTGTCCACCGTAGCTCTGTGACTCTGCACTGTAGCACCCTGTTGACTTATGTCACTGCTGGTTTCATTGGAGGGTGGTTTGCGGAACACAGTCATCCTGAGACATGAACATGACATCATTTCCTACAGTGATACTCGGGTCATCGCCATCGAACACACAAACCTTTGTCCTAGATATTCGCTCTTCTAAAAGTTCAGCTGTTCACTAATGTTTTCCTGGCGTCCCGAGGCTGCTCGTCAGCCCAGTGCACCTGTGACGTGTGTGAGTTCGTTGAGTGAGTCGAGGTGGATGTTGATAGTTGGTGGTTGTCATGGTGCTCATATGTGCAGAGTGTGGTTGTGACAAGGTAACTCCTCATCCTCTTCAACATTCCCCAGCAGCAATGAGCTCCCCAGGTCTCTCTGCTAGTCTGTCTCGACGGTTCTCCTCATCCTCCTCTTCCTCAAACAGTGTGTGGTGAATACTCAGCAGCTGGTGAGTGGGGGCTCTGGTCAGGGGGGGTGGCTGGGACTCAAAATTTTCTGCCTTGTTGAGAGGCTCCCTCGGAGGAGAGGGCTTGGGACTGAGGGCGTCCTCACTGGACGGTGGGTTGGGGCTAACACCGTTTACGTATGTAGTGGTGGGCAGGGTCACTGTAGAAAAGGCAGTGTTGGTGGACTCTGGAGAGCAAACCTTGGTCTCTGTGAGGACAGGGGCAGAAAGAAGGGCTCAGACTCAGGCTGGGGTAAGGGGTCAATACACAGACCTCCATCTTGTTTGGACCAAAATACAACAGTTCTCGGGTTACATAAAGACTGAGGTAACCTGCATTAAGTAGACAAGCACCGCCTGACCCTGTCCAGAATGGGTTCCAGACAGACAATCCAGTATTGAAACTGTCAGCCAAAGTCAGCCAATCAAACAAGCATAAATGTTTTGCATATTCATTCATCCTGGACGTGAGGTTCCTGCAGGGCCGGCCCGAGGCGTAAGCCAACTGAGCATCTGCTTGCCACCATGTTTTGTTTTGTGGTTTTTTTTTTGGGGGGGGGGGGTTGCTTTTATTTTTTTTGACCTATTAGATATTTTAAAGAAGTGACAACCTCATTTAATGAATGAACGAATTATTCAATACAAGAAAATTCTGATTTCATGATCAACACACCTGCCATCCTTTGAGTCATGACTCGTGCGCATCAGCTAGACACCTCGTCGCATGCATAGCCTGACACTGCAAGCTCAAGGTTGGTTTGGAAGAGATGCTAATCTAATGTTAAGCATGACACTTAAAAGGAAGTTTGCCTCTGGTGCCCAGAAGAAAAAGAAGAAAAGGACAGAGGATGTCTGTGTAGGTTCTCATTCCTCCAGGTCATCGTAGATCGAAGCGAAGTAAAATCTGGTCAACTGGACGTAAGTTTATCTTGAAGACGTTTCACCTCTCATCCGAGAGGCTTCTTCAGTTCTAGTGAAGAGTGTGGAAACTCCAGCTTATAAACCTATGTGGGGGTGGTCAGTGCTATTGTGGTGGAAACGACCCTCCCGAGACTCACCTAGCCTCCCCAAACGACAGTCGTTGTGAGGTGTCAGGGAGTTTCAGGGGTGGTCGTTAGGGAGTTTCACCGACCACTCAGATGCTAATGGGCTGTGCTGGCATCAGCCGTTCCACATGGGTCTTTCAGCTGAACTCTTTGAGGAAGCTTTGAAAGGACTTGGTTGTAAATAGGTGAAAGGAAATGTCGCAGTCCACCTCCTCTGTTCAAAGATGGTTTCTCTATCCTGACGTGGATGGCTTCTTTAACTCCTCTTTCAAACCATCTGTCCTCTCTGTCGAGGATTTGGACATGGTCGTCCTGGAAGGAGTGGCTTTCCTCCTTGAGGTGGAGGAAAACCGCTGAGTCCTGTCCTCCAGAGTTGGCTCTTCTATTTTGGGCCATGCGCTTGTTGAGGGGCTGTTTGGTTTCCCCTATGTAGAGATCCGTGCAGGCCTCACTGCATCTGACAGCGTATACCAGATTGCTTTTCTGGCTGTGAGGGGTGGGATCTTTGGGGTGAACCAGTCTTTGTCTCAGAGTGTTGTCTGGTTTAAAAGACACAGGGATGCGGTGCTTGTTATAGATTCTCCTTAATTTCTCAGAAACCCCTGCCACATAGGGGATCACTATGTTTTTTCTCCTGCCTTCTTCATCTTCCCTCCTCCTGGAGCTCTCCTCCTTTCTGGACCTGGAAGAGGATTTTACAAAGGTCCAGTCTGGGAAGCCACAAGTTTTAAGTGCTCTTTTCAGATGCTGCTGTTCTTTTTTCCGGCCTTGGACGCTGGTGGGGATGGTCTCCGCTCGGTGTTGCAGCGTCCTGATGACACCTAACTTGTGCTCCAGAGGATGGTGAGAGTCAAAAAGCAAGTATTGGTCTGTGTGGGTGGGTTTCCTGTACACATCCACCCTCAGGCTCCTGTCCTCTTGAATGTAGACGTCGCAGTCCAAAAAGGGCAGATGGTTGTCTTTCACATCCTCTCTGGTGAACTTGATGTTGACGTCTACCGAGTTGATGTGTGCTGTAAACGGTTGTACCTCCTGAACCTTGATCTTCACCCAGGTGTCATCAACGTATCGGAACCAGTGGGTGGGGGAGGGTCCACTGAAGGAAGTCAGGGCCCTCTGTTCCACCTCTTCCATGTATAGGTTGGCCACGATAGGAGATACGGGAGAACCCATGGCACAGCCGTGTTTTTGCCTGAAAAACTTCCCTCTGTACTGGAAGTAAGTTGTGTTCAGGCAAAGGTCCAGAAGTTGGCAGATTTGGTCTGGATTGAGGTTGGTCCTGTTGCTGAGGGTGTTGTCCAGCTGTAGGCGTTTCCTCACTGTTTCCACAGCCTCCACGGTAGGGATGCAGGTGAACAAGGAGGTCACATCGTAGGACACCATGGTCTCATCTGGGTCCAGCTTGAGTTCTCTAACCTTGTTCACGAAGTCCATGGAATTCTGGACGTGGTGGGGGGTTTTCCCTACCAAGGGGGCTAAGATGGTGGCGACGTGTTTGCCGATGTTGTACGTCACGGAGTTTATGCTGCTGACAATGGGTCGGAGCGGGGCACCTTCCTTGTGGAAAATCGCAGACTACAGGAACCATCTACGTTTCAACCTCCGATGCCGCCAACACAACCTCATTCCCACTAGCCTACTATTAGGATCCACCGTGAGGGGCCACGGGGCCAGCAAGATTTTGGAACGGGCCCAAAATCAGCTTCTCAACGAGAGAGTGAGACAGGTCCATTTCACCATCGAGGGACTAAAGAGCAAGCTAGATCACCTTAATCAAGAGTTATCGCCATTTTTGCCACCCGCCATCTTGGACAAGGTCACCTCCTTCGTTGGGACAGCCCAACTATCTCAACATCAGAAGAGCAAGGAGAGGCAGAAAAGGAAATTCGCGCGCCTCCAGTCTCGCCTTGACCGGGAACGAGAAGCAGAAGGCCCAACCCCAGCGGACTCACAGGACAGGTGGATAAGGAACTTATCCAACAGGGAGCTCACCTGTCCTGAGAAACGCGTCCTTGCCAAAGGAATGAACTTTGCTGTCACCCCGAAACATCTCCCGACGGTGGACCTCATCACTGCCACAGAATCCGCCATCAAGAAGAACAACCTCTCCACCACAGAAGCAGATGAACTACGACTCAAGGTCACAGCGGCCCTCTCCGAAGCGAAGGTCCCCTCTGCCAACCTCTCGGTCCAGGAAAGGAAGGCCTTGAATGCACTGAGCAAAGATGAGAACATCACCATCCTTCCGGCTGACAAAGGAAGATGCACGGTGGTCCTTGACACAACTGACTACCAGGACAGGATCATTTCTCTTCTCAGTGACATTCACACATATGAGACCTTAAAACGCGACCCCACCAGCAGCTATAAGAAGAAAGTGGTGGAACACCTACAGAAGCTGCAAAGGGGGGAAATCATCAACCGCTTGGAGTATCACCGCCTGTACCCCGGAGACGCAGTTCCACGGATTTACGGCCTCCCCAAAATCCACAAGGAAGGTGCCCCGCTCCGACCCATTGTCAGCAGCATAAACTCCGTGACGTACAACATCGGCAAACACGTCGCCACCATCTTAGCCCCCTTGGTAGGGAAAACCCCCCACCACGTCCAGAATTCCATGGACTTCGTGAACAAGGGTAGAGAACTCAAGCTGGACCCAAATGAGACCATGGTGTCCTACGATGTGACCTCCTTGTTCACCTGCGTCCCTACCGTGGAGGCTGTGGAAACAGTGAGGAAACGCCTACAGCTGGACAACACCCTCAGCAACAGGACCAACCTCAATCCAGACCAAATCTGCCAACTTCTGGACCTTTGCCTGAACACAACTTACTTCCAGTACAGAGGGAAGTTTTTCAGGCAAAAACACGGCTGTGCCATGGGTTCTCCCGTATCTCCTATCGTGGCCAACCTATACATGGAAGAGGTGGAACAGAGGGCCCTGACTTCCTTCAGTGGACCCTCCCCCACCCACTGGTTCCGATACGTTGATGACACCTGGGTGAAGATCAAGGTTCAGGAGGTACAACCGTTTACAGCACACATCAACTCGGTAGACGTCAACATCAAGTTCACCAGAGAGGATGTGAAAGACAACCATCTGCCCTTTTTGGACTGCGACGTCTACATTCAAGAGGACAGGAGCCTGAGGGTGGATGTGTACAGGAAACCCACCCACACAGACCAATACTTGCTTTTTGACTCTCACCATCCTCTGGAGTACAAGTTAGGTGTCATCAGGACGCTGCAACACCGAGCGGAGACCATCCCCACCAGCGTCCAAGGCCGGAAAAAAGAACAGCAGCATCTGAAAAGAGCACTTAAAACTTGTGGCTTCCCAGACTGGACCTTTGTAAAATCCTCTTCCAGGTCCAGAAAGGAGGAGAGCTCCAGGAGGAGGGAAGATGAAGAAGGCAGGAGAAAAAACATAGTGATCCCCTATGTGGCAGGGGTTTCTGAGAAATTAAGGAGAATCTATAACAAGCACCGCATCCCTGTGTCTTTTAAACCAGACAACACTCTGAGACAAAGACTGGTTCACCCCAAAGATCCCACCCCTCACAGCCAGAAAAGCAATCTGGTATACGCTGTCAGATGCAGTGAGGCCTGCACGGATCTCTACATAGGGGAAACCAAACAGCCCCTCAACAAGCGCATGGCCCAACATAGAAGAGCCAACTCTGGAGGACAGGACTCAGCGGTTTTCCTCCACCTCAAGGAGGAAAGCCACTCCTTCCAGGACGACCATGTCCAAATCCTCGACAGAGAGGACAGATGGTTTGAAAGAGGAGTTAAAGAAGCCATCCACGTCAGGATAGAGAAACCATCTTTGAACAGAGGAGGTGGACTGCAACATTTCCTTTCTCCTATTTACAACCAAGTCCTTTCAAAGCTTCCCCAAAGAGTTCAGCTGAAAGACCCATGTGGAACGGCTGCTGCCAGCACAGCCCATTAGCATCTGAGTGGTCGGTGAAACTCCCTAACGACCACCCCTGAAACTCCCTGACACCGCACAACGACTGTTGTTTGGGGAGGCCAGGTGAGTCTCGGGAGGGTCGTTTCCACCACAATAGCACTGACCACTCCCACATAGGTTTATAAGCTGGAGTTTCCACACTCTTCACTAGAACTGAAGAAGCCTCTCGGATGAGAGGTGAAACGTCTTCAAGATAAACTTACGTCCAGTTGACCAGATTTTACTTCGCTTCGAGGACAGAGGATGAGAAAAAAGAACAATCTGCTTTCATACTTGATAATGTAACATTATAGAGTGACAGTTGTCTCAATAAACGCAAAGCACAGTTTACTCCGCATGGTGATGGTGGTGTTTGGGGGGGCGGCAAAATCAAATTCCGCTTAGGGCCCCCTAAAGGCTCGGGCCGGCTCTGGGTCCCTGACCAAATGTTGCAGTGTTAGCAGAAAATGTGCGTCTGGACTGGCAGAAGTCGTACAGACATTCTGAGAGTTTACTCACAGTTTCTTGGACCATTTTCTTTCCATCCATTGCTCTAAAATCGTTGGCCACATACTTGAGGGTCACCTGATTCTCTATTTCATCGCCAAAGCCTGACCCGGTGCAGCCGAGTCCTTATCATTCTGATATTATCTGAACATGCCTCTTTCAGGGACACACTCTGACTGCAGAAGCTACAATTTGAGACATTGTCTGCAGCGGTGGTATCGTGATCTTGGTATATGGATGCGACCCACGGCATCGATGTGAAAAGTGATCAGTCAGACACAACAGTCAGGCTTACCTGTGATTGCACCAGACACATGAACAATAGTGTGTGTGCCTTCGAGAAACACCGCGTCCATGTTGTGCTCTGAGGGCAGTGCCTCTGTGGTTGTGGTCTCCACCTTGGGCTTGCGAATGGTCAGCATGTAGGGGTGAACGTCCAGAGAGAAGTTGCGAGTGTGCTTTTTCTCCATCCCACTTAAATCTACAATGACACATGGACAGATTCACTTAAAACAGTGTAGATTTGGACACTAAAACTGAAACCTGTCTCAAGCATTTCCTCTCTGAACTGTTATTAACTGCTTCCTGGCCTTGGCTGGGGTTTTATATGTCATGGCTGAAGTCGTGCTTCTGGTCTTTTGGTAAATGTAAGTTCAATACTAGGTTTTTTCCTGCCAGAGGGGCATTTTCATAGTTCTCCAACCATCGTGAGGGTATTACAGCCAGTGACAGCTGGCGTTTCTCCGCGCCACATGTTGAAGAACAGATAACCATGTACAAACAGTAGTTGTGATCACATCTGCTGTTAGCGTTGTTAGGGTGAGCCTCAAAAAGTGAGATATCATATACACTGACATCACATTAGCAGCCTGCATAACTTCTGAGTAGTAGTTTAGCAACTACATATCCAATTTCCAGTGTGTCACAAGGATGTTGCAAATGGTCTGTCTCCTGTTTGGTGCTGTGAGGGACATGCACGGTGGTTCGATCGGAGCGCCAATGCCATGGGAGCCCTGTTCTCACTGTGGAACTGGGACCACTGCAATCTGTCACTGCGTGGAAGGCCACGGACCTCCTGTACACTGCACTGTTTACCTTTCGTTGCAGGATGTTGTGTGCTTTTGCTATCCAGAAGTGGTGCGATGAAGCTGTCCGCGACTGTCTTTCTCCTCAGTGGTTTGGGTTTCTCAGGTTTGGTGTTATTTTCCAAACGTGTCAGGGTAAGGGGTTCCTTTAGGGAAGGCAAAAAAAAATTAAATTAAAAAAAATATATATATATACAGTATATATATACAGTATATATATACAGTATATATATACAGTATATATATACAGTATATATATATATATATATATAAATCAGGCCATTTTATTATATAATCAACAAAAGGGGACATTTAGAGCAGCAGCACCGAAGTGTTTGAAATGTTTTGAAAGGCCTAACTGCAGGATGCAACAGTGACAGATGATCGATCGCACGTCTCCGCTAGAACTGTGGTGCTCTGGTGAACAAGCATTGTACGTATTGTTCTTTTTCGAGAGGACCGTATGCAGGAGGTTCCATTATTCCACGTCTGTCTGCGGTGTTGTTCATGAATATTGATGAATTATGGGAGAACAGATAACAGTTACTTTACCTTGAATGGCTGAGGAAGAGGATTTGAGGTTGGGATCCACTTGATCTTCTTGCGGGGCCTTTTGATAACAAGGGGTTCCGTGGCCATCTCTCCCACTCTAAGATCAGAGGGATCCATGTTAGGATCTAGTGTTTGTATCCCAGATTCCCTTACAGTGGGTGTAGCATCATGGTTGGACTGTGCCAGTGCAGCCAGCAGCTGCCTGACCACATTGTCATACATGAGGTCACTCTCATTGGTGATGAAGTCCAGGCGGTTCAGTGACTTGATGTGGTCCCGGTTCTCATTGCAGAACATGGCCAGGATATTGATATCACAGAACTGAGACTTCTGCCAGCGGCGCCGTGTCTTTATACCAACCTTATGCAGTTTGTCAAATACAAAGTTTGACTTGCGCACCACAAACAAATGCAGCAAATTGAGCAGAATAATGAGGTTCATGGTGCAGAGCAGAGCGATGTCCACTGCTGCCATGATCCGTTGCAGCTGCACAGCAGGTAGCTTACAGTTGACCCTGAGCTTCAGCTCCGGGTAGCTGCTAATGTCTGGGGGCTCTCCCAGGGCACAGGTAAATTCATTCTGCCTTTGGCGGTGATAGTAAGCGCTCAGGTAGGAAATGGGGATGGAACTGAGGCAGATAATTGCCAGGTGGCGTGCCAGGTAGATTTTAGCCAAAAAGTTACTTTGACCACGTCTCTCTAAATACTTCTCAAACAGGTTCTGCTCAGGACTCTTCTCCTTCTCTGCATTCTCTATGATCTCCCTCCTCTCTCGCTCGGTTATGCCAGGTCCTTTGGATTGGATCTGCTTCTCAATCTTTGGCGCTCGTCCCTCAGCAGCTCGATGGTAGCAGTTATCAATCTCTTGAAGCAGGAAATTGAGCTCTGAAGTGAGCCGCGTAGAGGCAAGGAACTCCCAGCCCAAAGCAGGAATGTACATGATCCCAGCAAAGGCCAGCAGGGCGTAGGGCAGGAACTTGTGCTCAAAGAGTGAAGGCCAGAGGTGAGACTCCATGCCAGGCACAGCGTCGCGCAGCTCTGTCCAGCAGTAGCCTCGTGCGTACAGTGCCTGGTCTCTGGTGAAGTTGTGAGGTGTATAACAGTATATGGACTCCTCTGAGGACAGAAGAGGGACAAAAAATAGTCAAGCTTGCTTTAACAAGGCAGAGAAATATGTCACGCTATAATTTAGATTTACTTTTCTATGTTTTGATACTCTGTCCTTACTTTCATCGTCTGCGTGTACACATAAGAGAACTATACGTCACCACTGACTCGATAACTAACTCACATCAGGGTTAACTGACAGATTTAGGCGAAGCCCATTTGATCTCAGCAGGACGTGGAGGACTGTCAGATTCCTGATTGGGCCGAACAGGTTCTGGAACCTGAAATTGAACTGTTGGCTGTGGGGTGAAAATCATGTCCAAACATTTCCGTCCACGTGTTGCTGTTTACGTAAAGTGTGCGTTCAGCTATTTTAAGAGTAAATATTTCCAAATGTAGCACACACATGAACTTTACCACAAGAGGTCTCTTCCTGTTGCAGTTAAGCAACGAAGTCTAACCTTTGAAACTCACTGAAGAATCCAACGTAAACATTTATTCAAAATATTCACGTGGTTTTTAAAAGTCAGCATCTACATTTTTATGCTGTGGCTGAAGCAGAACATATGCAGTGACACCACAATGTGCTGTCCTTGTGCTGAGTCATCCACAAATTTGTTCACAATGCCCCAAAAATGCAGCAGCTAACACGCCGTTGAGTGAATACACAAAAGTTGTGCGGACACCCACGTCTCTGTGCTGCTGAAGTTAGACCCCCAGTCCCAGCTGGTTAATGCTGCTGTGCAGAGAGCCTGACTCAGCAGCAAATAACAGCCCTCCAATCCATCACTTGCACTCTTCCTTCTTCTCTCCCTCTCAACGATCTGCATGCCCCCATCTCCAGTCCGTCTCTCTCACAGGTTCGCCTTCCTCGCTCAATCTCCCACTAAGCTCGGTCTTACCAAGAGACACAAAAGCGCTGTATGGCTAATACACCATTGAAGTTACCACTTGCGTTTATTGACCCAGACCTGACCAACCATGTGTTGCTACATGGAAACACGTGGAGCTGTCTTTCATGTCAGAGCCGAGGCAAGATTCTGCCACAAACTTCAGGTCTGTCCACAGATGTGACAGCTGAGGGGCTCACCTGCAAAGTTTCTGGTGAAGACGAGGGTGACCAGCAGGATGGGGATGATCACCGTCCCGATCGTAACAACACGATCGAAGGGCAGCTCCAGTTTGAGCTGCACCATCAGGCCAGCCAGCGCCCCGCCCTTCTCATCCTGAGAGGAGCCCGGCAAGATGAGCTCCTTCAACTTCTCCCCAGCCAGTAGAGCTGTAGCCATATCCAGGTTTTGATCGAGGATGTTCTGCATCTGGGGCAACAAGGACACGCTCTATGGCCCCGTCTGGGTTGCTGGACCTGAACACTCCTCACCGCAGTTTGACACAAGCGTACACCCACTCACAGAAAAGTGCAGCCAGCGTCAGCCCCTGTCACCATAGGTGGGAAGGACTCCGGTCATATTGTGCGGTTGCTTTTATCACAAGATTCAGTTCTTCTGCAGTCGCTCACAGCAGTTTGGAAACACGCATCGTGTTCATGAGCACTCTCCTCGCTTGACCTCTTCTGTGCGCATCTCTGTGATTTGTTCCGTCTCAGCAGCTCCTGGCCTCAGTCCACACACACTTCTGTGTACCAGCTTGAGTAATGACCTGAGTCTAGAAGGCGTCCTTGCCACCGTTCGGGGAGTGGGGACCCTGATTTGTAGTTGAGTTGTTAAGTGGGTCTCTGGACAATTTTTCCCTGAAATACAGATATGGAGAACTACATAAATCATGGAAATAATAAAAGACGTTACATTGATAATAAATTAGTGTACAATCACATTAGGTACTTGGGTACAAGTGTATTTATTGATCTCATTTGTTCTCGATGTGAGAGGTGCAGCGACTGCTTTTGCTAAGCAAACAAAACACCAGCGTTCTCCGAGCTGCAGCCTCTGTGTGGAGTTGGGACTGAGCGGCTCACTCCCCAGCTGAACGTGCCCTGATGTAAGAGAGCCCGGGGTCCCTCTGAGAACCGAGACCAGGAGTTGGACGGCTAATGTGAGTGAGCGGCCGATGAATGAGGCAAAATCCTGTGAACAATGTGCTGCCATCAGAATATCTTTGAAAATCAGGGTACCTCTTACAGACCCACTCAAGGCTGAGAGCTGGACCGCCCATCTCTGATGAACAGAGCAGCAGCTCCCCGCAGAGCCGTGAGAGGCGTTTTTATTATAAAAATCACAATACCAGCCCCTGAACTCCAGGCCTCCTTCTGCTCCATTCTGCTTCAAACAGGATGTGCTGATCCATTTTCAACCCCTGAAAGGCATCGATGGAAGGCAGCGATTTTTCCCAATATGGACGCTTTATTTAGTTTACAGCTCAATATCGCATTTAAGTGAGCACAAGGCCTCTACCTCTAAAAGGTGAGCTCAAATCTAACTGACCAAAATGTTACAGGACCATGGAAAGGCCCATCTGACGCAGCACAGCAAACAGAACCAAGAGGTCCAAACGAGGGACCAGTACACTGGAGGAAGAACGGAGCAAACAGCCCAGCAGCAGAGGACAGAGGCCCGACCATCTGCTACAGGGCCTCCGCTACCTGTCACCCTCCCCCCCCCCCCACCGCACTGACTGCCTCTTCAAGAACAAGTCTGTACCTTTGAGGGTAGCATTAACATTAGCATTGCTAGCTTAGCCAGCTTTGGAGGCAGAGGCCGAATGTGTCCGAGGTTGGAGGACTGAAAACGGTTTGGGAACCACAAAAGGAGGAGCAGGAAGCAGGAGGGGAAACTGTCTTGTTCAAGGCCTGCTCATGATCTATCCATATTCTGAACGGGTTCATAAAGCACTTCATGGACCAAAACATTCTCCAGTGTCTTCTTAAGATATGATGCACTTTTTGACTGGTTCATGTTGGTTTTCAAAAGCCATTTTAGATTTGATGGATTGACATTTATTTAATTCCATTTTTTCTTTCCCAACGAAATGTCTAACGATGAATTCATTTGTAAAATATTCTCTCGATGACGATGTTTATGATTTCTTGCCTGTGTAATTGCAGGTAGTCAAATGCTTTATTCTAGTTTTCATGGCACTTGCAGCCCTCCACAGACGTTTCAATAGGACAGCAGTGGGCTCAGGTCAAGAGACAGAAGAAGAAGAAGCGCATGAATGCAAGTGACATCATGGGATGATATGGAGATTCTCAGCTTCCTCATATTTCAAAAGATTCCTACTGTTGATTTGTAACCGTCTGGCTGAGTCCATCCATGTGCCTCTCCAAGAGTCCTCTAGCTGGAGCAGCTAATTCTGCTCCTCCCTGACCGGTTCTGCTTGAGAGGACGGTTACATCTGTAGATCTGAGACGGAGCCAGCGAGGACAAATAAGGACAGAATTATTCTCCGTGGAGAAACGGAGTCAAAATAGAAAGCAGTCAGGAGTTGTTCTGTTGTTTGGACAAATGATGTCACAGCTTTGGCGCTGAAAACTCTCCTCCTGCAGATGTCTTCATGGATGGACTCCTGGTGTTCCTGAGCCCAGGAGAACAACATGTTCCAACCGGGACGTCAGGTGAACCCAGACACCTGCCAGCGGGTTGCCTTGTTCTGACTGTGTGTGTGTGTGTGTGTGTGCGCGTGTGCATACATAATATAGGCTGCTGGATGTGCAGCTGCTGCAGACTCTCTTCATGTGAAGGTTATGTGGATGTCCTTTGTGAGGAGTGTGAATACATCAGCTCTTCCTCACCCTCTCTCTTTCCTCCCTCCATTTACCCTCCTCTACCTCTCTTTCCTCTCATTATGCTAAAACTCAGGTCATCCTTGAAAGCCGCGCCAGCGCAGGGCTGTAACGTGCGCTTTACCTTGGGACCGCGGATTCAGGGGCATGAGGGGCAAGCGTGGCGTAACCTGGCTGGTTCTGGAAGGTGTCAGTTCCATGGTGAGGGGGACCAACCAGAGGAGACCTCCGATATATGGTTAATATATGGTTAAAAACATTATTGAAGGGAAGCATTCTTAAACTAATGTCTCACAGCAGTTGCTGATACACACACAATAAAAGAACAAGATGTCCTTCAAGATAGCAGGACGCATTTCTCTCTGTTCTGGACACTTTGGGGATTTTTGCATTTTGACCATCTAGATGTCCTGAGACAGCGTCTGAGGAAGCAGCAGAGGAGAAATAAACTTTGTATATTTTAGATTTAAAGCAACAGCAGGGCATTGGGGCTGTGGGAGGCTGCTCTGGCTCTGCTCCAGGCTGAAGGATGGTGCTCCACAGTCGGCCAGCCACTGTCTGGACAGGGACTCCCACAGTTGTTGGCCAGTTCACCATCACGCCGCAGAGGGAGCCGGGACAACAGCAGCTCGGCTCGGTCTCAGGTGAGCGCTGCAGAGGGAACTTCGAGTCCACATGGCTCCATTCAGAAACAACATCTGGCCAGATGCCTACAGAGGCAGGTTTCGGGGTGACGTACAGGGACGCTCGGTTCAAACAAACGAAGCACTTTCCGAGAACTGGTGTCTGTGTCCTGGCTTCCAGGAGGACCGGACTTCCTTCATGGCAGGCGGCTGGAGTGTGTGTGCCTGCCCCCGGATGAAAATCTGCTTCAGCACCGGAGCGGCGGACAGCTCCCAGCGAGCTGCTAAATATCAAGTGTTGCCCTAAACAGCGTGCGCGCGTGTGTGTGTGTGTGTGTGTGTGTGTGCGCGCGCGCGCGCGCTCTGAATGATCCCTCAGAGTGTGTGCAGCAGGAGAGAACAGGAGATCCTCCTCTCGGACTCTATAAGATACGTAATACCCGCATCATCTGTCTGTGGGTGCAGCTCCGGAACCGACACCGTCGCCCTCCGGTCCCTCAGAACCGAGCATGCAGCTGTGAGATTAGAAACCATCAAATTCACCCACCTTGTCTCGCTGCATCTCCCTCCCGGCGCGGGAAGAGTTAATCTGCAGTGCGGGCGAGCAGCTACAGCTTGTAACCGAGGAGCACACCGGTTTGTTCCGCCTTCCCCCTCCCTCCCCAGCCCCCTCTCCTCCCCTCCCTCCCTCCCTACCCCGCCTCTTCCTCAGAAACGGGATGAGATAACACATCAGGAGTCCACAGTTCATCACATCCGCCCGCTTTTATGTGCGTGGTTAAGCGACCACGTGACTCACGCGGGTGGATGACGCGTGACCAGAAGTGACAAAGTACTGATCGCGTCTGCAGGATCCCCGCGAGCGCGAGCGCTGAGATTCATCCGTGACAGTCTGCGCTCACGTCAGGAAGATGAGCGGGGAACTCTTCAGTCTGCGGCTGAGACACACTCCGGTACCGGCGGGTGGGTCTACCGGGGGTCTGGCCACAGACACGCGGAACCACCGGGATGGAAGCTGTCACTCATGGTCCTTGGGTGTGGTCGGCAGGATCCGTAGAGGAAGTTCAGGGTGGAGGCGGGTGATTGCCACTGAAGCCCTCCCGAGCAACGAAGAAGCAGCCGGTGCTGCCGGGCTGGATGCTGAGCGCCTCCTCCGGTGGAACACAGCACCGTAGAGCAGCATCCAAACTTCCACAACAGCTCCGAGACAGCGTGACCGCGCATAGCGAGCACGCCCCCGAGGTTCGACAGCCGGGCCGAGCCGCCGGTCAGTTTCCCTCCATCTCAGCCGGTTAGAAGCTGCAGCTCCTCCTCTGCACGCCTGCGCAGCCTCCCTCAGCCTCGCTGCGGACCAGGAGGAGCGCGCGGTGATGAGTCCGGCTCACCAGTATCAGCGTGACGTCTGTGTAAACAGTACTGTCAGTGACGTCATCGGTCACTTGAGTAGATAAAAAGGAAACAATGTTAGGGCGTAGACATGCCACTCAACTAACTGTGTGTGTGCGTGTGTGTGTGATGTGTGTATGTGTGTGTGTGTGAGAGAGAGAGAGAGAGAGAGAGAGAGAGTTTAAAATAATCAGAATAAGACAACTACAAATACGCAATTTTATTTGTGCAATGAATAAAAAGCACTTTATTCTTGTTTGACCTCCAGAGGGAGAGACTTTGTGCATCTTCTCAGTTACTGAACCATCGAACCTGCAGCAGCAGAGCTAGAAAACACAGAAGCTCATTATGGGATGAATGAAGCTCAGGGAATTTTTAGTTGTTCTAAACCTCAGCAGGCTGTGACTGGTTAATACCGAGGGAACGTTGAGGTGTTTAAAGAATGTAGCAACCCTACATGCACGTCGTGATCAGTCTCTTACGTAACAAAACTGAAGAGTGCATCAAGAAACAAGACATTTGTTGTATAAAACAGGAGCCTAGATTAATATCACTACCCTCCACAGAACCCTGTGTTCCAGCTGAGGTGCAAAGACCCTCACAGAACGGTCCGGGTCGGGGAGGCTGGCGTGTCAGTGATGCAACTACTGTAAGTTCAACTTCCAGGTCAAATAGAAACATTGAGCAGGCGACAAATAAACAGACACCTCAGCAACAAGTGTGACTCGCTATGGAGCACCTGCTGCCTGGGTGGACCTCTCAGCTTACAGTTTACACCACTTTATTACAGCTTTGTTTTCCGTCTCTTTCTGCTCTTCACCGCCGCCGGGTCACTGCGCCATCTGCACCACCACGGCCTTCCAGGCTCGGTCTTTGCTGAAATCCTGCAGCATTCCATTAGATGGTTGCTGGGGGAGCTAAACAGGAAGCAGGAGCAAAGGGACAGGAGTCAGATGTGTCATGTGACATTCAACATCTCAGACTGTGATTAACCAGAGCTTGACGAGTGAGTGTCGTATGCAAAGCCACATTCATGGTGTCACTTACTGGAGGGGAGAAACATCAAGTGAAATAGTCAGACGCGCACACGGGTTATCGGTGCTCACAGCTCCTGCGTGTGTTACATGTGTACCTCGCAGTACTGCGTGGAGGTCTCCGCGCCGTCATCGCCCTCCGTGGCTCCCCGCCGCAGCTGACTCTTGTAGGAGGCACAGTGCACCACAGTGGCTGAGTTCAGAACTGCCTGTACCAGCAGCAGCACCATCAGGATCAGCAGCAGGATGTCATAGGATTGCTGGACCACACACACACACACACACACACACACACACACACACACACACACACACACACACACACATCTCTGAATGAATATGTCTCTCAGAAATCTAAAGGAGGTCAAATATAAGCAGTCAACAGAGAAGCAGCCTGTGGCAGCAGACCAGCAGTGAATGTGGGCTCGCTGACACCCACCTTGGCTGTGGGAACGTCATACAGGAAAATCTCAATGAAACTGATCACACTGCAGGAGAGAAAGCCGGAGGCTGAGAAGAGCAGGGGAGATGTCACGCTGCTGATGGCGATCAGCACCTCCACCTGAGAGATGAAGAAGAGGACCAGAGACAAGAGAGGCATGGACGCAGGGCACTGGTGTCGCTATGTCCTTCCTGTCCAGACAGATTCTGACAAACTTCTTTATAAAATGTAAAAGTAACACCAAACTGCTCTGGAGCAGACCAAAGGACTCGCGGCTCCTTTCTGGGTGCTTGTTGCAATGCTGGGGTCACTTCCTGTTTTACTTTGTAGTTCTGTCCTCATGCATTCACATCCATACTTCTTGTGGTTTTCCTGCTCTTCCTGGTGTCTACAGCCTCATCCCCCTGTCACTCGTGGGGTGGTCCCTTATTCGGATGAGTCAAGCGTTCGCTCGGGTTCCATCATTGTTCTGCTAGGTTCTTGTTAGCGACTCTGGAGTTTCACTTCTGTGCTGTTTTTTGGGGGGTTTTGCCTTGCTTTTGTTTACTTGGTTGATTTTTTACGGCTGGACTTGCTGGTGTGGATCTAGACGATCGACAGTAGACTCGGCTTCTTCTCGTCTGTCTCCATAAAAATATCACAGGCTCTGTGTTGAGGTCCCTCCTGCCTCCCCCCACCGGCAGCATTACAGGTGCGTTTCATTTTTCCCACCTGTATTTTATGTATTTATTTACTTGCTCAGATTATTTTGCTCTGGTTGGTTTCCTCTACTGTCACGTGAACATGGTTATATTTTCTGTCAAAAGGGGCCAAATGAATCAGAAAAAGGTGTAAGAGACACGACCCACAAAAGCCTTGCTCCTTCAACACAAGTACTCACCAGACATTTGTTGGGGTACTCTGACACAACATGACTGGCAATTGCACTTGGAAAACACTGCAAGCACATGAGAAGGACGGTGACTGACACGATTGAGAGCTGCAACCTCTGTTAGGGAAGCAGAGGGAAGCACTTACAGCCACCAGGATCCAGAAAAAGGTGACGGACAGGTAGGGGCCAGGGAGCAAAGCATCCATGTTGAGCGCAATAATTCCTCCAAACACAGCGGAGATCCCCACGATCACCTCGATCACCTGTCACAGATCAACTCTCAGTGATTGACAGCCATCAGGCACACAGCAGCACTACACACAACAGAACCGATGGGTACACACAGAGTAGGCCTTGAGGAGCCGCGTGGGGAAGACCGCAGGGGTCATCGCCAGAGGTCTGTCGTGAGTCATCGGCTGGAGGAGGGAAGCAAAGACTGAGAGAAGTTAGGATCCACACACGTATGCGCTCACACACACGCACGCGGATGCACACACACACACACACACACACACACACACACACAAGTACCTTCTTGTGGCAGCAGCAGTCCTCTGCAGAGCGAGCTGACAGGATGACGGTGCTGGCCATCAGCACCTCCAGCAGAATCATCAGGATGAGGTTGAAGTTGATCTGAGGGCCGACACACACGCGCGTCACCACAGCACAGAAGCAGGACTGAATGCTGCTGCTACTACTGGAAGAGCTGATTTACATTCACAGCAGAGGGGTTCAGGACCAGCTTACAGCCAAACCACACCAGGCAGGTGGTCGTGACTGCAAATGTGGACACGTAGACCACCTGGAAATCAGACACCTGGAGAGAGGAAGAACAGGAGGCCTGCATCAGGACCCTGGCCCGACGGACCCTCAGGACCTCAGTTATGAGCAACCACGGTTCTCTTTGGCCTTTTATGTTCAGGGAGCCTCATTTGTGAAAATGTTCTGAGACACAAATATATTCTGACACCCCTTGGGACTCATTTCTCCCTCTGTCTAGTCCTCTAGCCTCCACCTCCTGGCTCTCAGACGGATGGCGAAGACTTTAATGTTGCAGGCTGAAGAGTTTCCTGAAACTTTAAGGACATTTAGGGAAAATTTCAGCTCAGGAATTTTGCTCTCTTTGCAAAAGTGCTGGTGGTCGACTGAGACAACCAGAAAAAAGAAAGTTTTGAAAAAAAATTGTTTTGTTTACTTGTTTTGTCACATTTGTAGCTTCACTGTGGTGTCTGGAGGTGCTCAATATCTGACCTTCCATTTTTTTGTTATCCATTCATGAACTTCATTACAATTAACATTACTAAATGTGCTGATCCTTCAAACGACCTCTTATCTACTGTTTGGACTTTGTACTGATAGATTGACTTTTACTCTTCATTGATAAAATATGAAGTGTTTTGTGTTGTATTGTCTTTGTATGAAGAGGGTTATTCAAATAATATAGTATGGAGTCTATGGTAAACACTGACCCTAACCCTAAGACTAAACCTAACAATAACATTAACACTGACCCTAACCCTAAGACTAACCCTAACAATAACATTAACCCTGACCCTAACCCTAAGACTAACCCTAACAATAACATTAACACTGACCCTAACCCTAAGACTAAACCTAACAATAACATTAACACTGACACTAACCCTAAGACTAAACCTAACAATAACATTAACACTGACACTAACCCTAAGACTATCCCGAACAATAACATTAACCCTGACCCTAACCCTAAGACTAAACCTAACAATAACATTAACACTGACCCTAACCCTAAGACTAAACCTAACAATAACATTAACCCTGACCCTAACCCTAAGACTAACCCTAACAATAACATTAACACTGACCCTAACCCTAAGACTAACCCTAACAATAACATTAACCCTGACACTAACCCTAAGACTAAACCTAAAAATAACATTAACACTGACCCTAACCCTAAGACTAAACCTAACAATAACATTAACACTGACACTAACCCTAAGACTAACCCTAACAATAACATTAACACTGACCCTAACCCTAAGACTAACCCTAACAATAACATTAACACTGACCCTAACCCTAAGACTAAACCTAACAATAACATTAACACTGACCCTAACCCTAATACTAAACCTAACAATAACATTAACACTGACACTAACCCTAAGACTAAACCTAACAATAACATTAACACTGACCCTAACCCTAAGACTAACCCTAACAATAACATTAACACTGACACTAACCCTAAGACTAAACCTAACAATAACATTAACACTGACCCTAACCCTAAGACTAACCCTAACAATAACATTAACCCTGACCCTAACCCTAAGACTAAACCTAACAATAACATTAATACTGACCCTAACCCTAAGACTAACCCTAACAATAACATTAACACTGACCCTAACCCTAAGACTAACCCTAACAATAACATTAACCCTGACACTAACCCTAAGACTAAACCTAACAATAACATTAACACTGACCCTAACCCTAATACTAAACCCAACAATAACATTAACACTGACCCTAACCCTAAGACTAAACCTAACAATAACATTAATCCTGACCCTAACCCTAAGACTGACCCTAACAATAACATTAACCCTGACCCTAACCCTAAGACTAACCCTAACAATAACATTAACCCTGACCCTAACCCTAAGACTAAACCTAACAATAACATTAACCCTGACCCTAACCCTAAGACTAAACCTAACAATAACATTAACACTGACCCTAACCCTAAGACTAACCCTAACAATAACATTAACCCTGACTCTAACCCTAAGACTAACCCTAACAATAACATTAACACTGACCCTAACCCTAAGACTAACCCTAACAATAACATTAACACTGACCCTAACCCTAAGACTAAACCTAACAATAACATTAACACTGACCCTATCCCTAAGACTAACCCTAACAATAACATTAATACTGACCCTAACCCTAAGACTAAACCTAACAATAACATTAACCCTGACCCTAACCCTAAGACTAAACCTAACAATAACATTAACCCTGACCCTAACCCTAAGACTAACCCTAACAATAACATTAACCCTGACCCTAACCCTAAGACTAAACCTAACAATAACATTAACACTGACCCTAACCCTAAGACTAACCCTAACAATAACATTAACCCTGACTCTAACCCTAAGACTAACCCTAACAATAACATTAACACTGACCCTAACCCTAAGACTAACCCTAACAATAACATTAACACTGACCCTAACCCTAAGACTAAACCTAACAATAACATTAACACTGACCCTAACCCTAAGACTAACCCTAACAATAACATTAACACTGACCCTAACCCTAAGACTAACCCTAACAATAACATTAATACTGACCCTAACCCTAAGACTAAACCTAACAATAACATTAACCCTAACTCTGACACTGATATGACTAAGATGTGAGTTCAGCATCACAAACCTCAACAAAAGTGCTTATTTGAACAAAAATCAACATTTTTTCCCTGAACCACAATGAAGTGACTTAAACCACTCACAGAATTGTGCACGAGTGCAATTTCTGTGTACAAATTAGTGTGAGAAGTCTGTGTGTGTGTGTGTGTGTGTGTGTGTGTGTGTGTGTGTATGTTCTTGTACTTGCTACATTTAGAGGACGAGAATACGTATTTAACCAACAGAGTGAGGACATTGTTAGGTTAAGGGGGAGGGGCTAGGGAATGTATTACATCAGTGAAAGTCCTCACAAAGATATAAGTATAAGGGTGTGTGTGTGTGTGTGTGTGTGGTCAAGACAGTGATAGTAAATACAATAACCACCAAGTTAAGTCCTGCAGGAATCATATGGCTATCATGCCAAATGCTATTAGAGATTAAAAAAAAATCAGACTTGTCTTCAAAAGTGAGTTCATCCAGATGTTTTTCTTTTTCAACTGTTTAGTTCTCAGTTTTTGTTCCACTGTGAAACCTCAGCCTGTTCCTGGAGGGATTGGAGGGCCGCGAGCTCCGTACAGCAGTGACAGCGTTGGCTGCTGCTGGCGTCTCTAACCTGTCTGCTCTGTTTCCCATCAGTTAACACGGCGGCTGTCAGCTTTACGTTTGGTGACATCCTCTCCTTCTTCTACATTTTGACAGATGGAAACCAACATTTCCTGTGAATTATTGTCACCAACTGTATGTTTCTCTCTTGTGCATCAAAACTAAAGTCATGCACCTGAAATTAAAATGTGAGGAGTAGAAAGAAGAGATATTTGTGTTAAAATGTAGAGAATAAAAGTAAAAAGTTGACAAGTACAGATGCCTGAAAAATGTACTTCCGTTGAAAGTATCTACTTCAGTACTGGCATCTCCATCGGTTAGAAGACACGAAGACATCCTGAGATCTGTTCCGACACAACTGTGCGTAAGAACACTTGATGAATGGGGCTCATTGTTTACTCACGGCAACATGTCTGTTCCTGGCGATGGCAAAGCTAGCGATGGCTGCTGGGAGGCCCTGAAACACCCAACACATGTCTCTGTGTTAGCATGTAGCGTGACGAGCAGACGCTAAACATGAGGCCTCAACTCAAATCCAAACATGCAGATTTCAGTGTGCAGATGATGACACTCACAGAGCCGGCAGCACAGCGCAGGTAGTCCATGGCAACAGGAAACAGATTTCCCAGGTAGAGAGAGAACCCAGATGTGATGAGCAGACTGCCCTGTGAACACACACACACACACACACACAGAGACGCGCACACACACACACAGACGCACACACACAGACGCGCACACACACACACAGACGCACACACACGCGCGCACACAAATGCATAGGCATGCATACAAATATTGACATTCATAAATACATTCCTCAAGTCAGACTGCACAAAATGCCATCATTATGTCTCTGTCGTGCCAACACACACACACGCGCGCACACACTTCACTTCTCTTTCTTTTGTGTATTTCACTTGAAAACACACCTCAACAGGTGAATTTGACTGACAGTTATTGCTTCCAAACTTCTAAAGATTCGTCCACAAGTTCCTTGGACCGTGACCCTGAGGTCGTGACTGCCCTCACACACACCTTCATAGATACATAAGTCAACCACAGCTGTTGGTGCTTGCTTGACTACCCCAGGTAATCTGGGTCATGGCCAACGGCAGCCAGAGGCTCCAGCAAACAGGTGATGTTCTTTGGGAGATCAGCTCTCACTGAAGGGAATAAACCCCAAGACAACTGCTACATCTGAGGCACTCTCATCTAATTTCTCGCTCAGAAAGCGCCAGAGTTTTATTCTCCTCCCTGTGAATAATTGTTCTGTCCATGAATGAACGTGTCCACCTACCAGGCCTGTCAAATATTCTCCTGAAACATGGAAGCACAAAACAAGATTTCTTGTCACCATACGACTCAAATTCTCAAGACTGGGATCTGGTCTCACAGA
>NC_141326.1:2005000-2057500 GCF_037954235.1 Aulostomus chinensis | reverse complement strand
GATCCCCCAGTCCTCACAGCAGCTCGTCACGTCAACAGGAAAACCCCACACACTCCCTCTGACATGCAACATTGAAACATGGATATTCATAGCATGAGCAGAGTTTTCCTCCAGCGATATCCAACAGTGAGACACATGAGAAAACATCGACTGATATATACACTAACTTACATTATCATAGATCTGTTTGTATAAACAATATTTACACAGTGGTGGAGGTGAAAAAGTCCAAAATCAGCTCCTGGGTGCATCCCTCACTGCAGGTGAGCGACACATACAAACGAAGGTCTCTGTACAGGTGTGACACGGCAGCTCCGCCCCCGGACCCGATCCCCTCACCGCCGTGAAGCGGCCCGAAAGAGGCTGAGAGGTTCTGGCTTCACTCGGAACATCGTCACAGTCACATATGTTGTTGGCAAATTGTGGCATGATACAGCTCTTATGACAGTCACTGCTATGTGAACTCATGGAGACAGACAGACAGGCGGACACGTAACCATCTGAGCTACGACAACAAGAAGCGTGTTAGCATCTGATGAGCGTCACGGGAGCTCCTGACTCCTCCAAGAATCAAATCTGTTTGAGCTCAGACGATGGAGCCCTTGGAGGAGGACAGGTGGATGGACTGGATACGGACGGCCAGAGTTTTCTCCAGGTGCTGCAGGACGTCGTAGCTGGGGCTGTCGGGAGGAGCGTCGTACAGCAGCTGCTTGAATGGCTCCAGCTCTATCAGGATGACCATGTTCTTCAGGAAGTAGCCCTCGATGTAGGACGCCAAGTCTGGAGCTTCCAGAAACTGGGAAAAGGGAAAGAAATGGCTGGTTACTGCTGGATGAGGACGGATCCTCTCTGTGTTCCATGTTCCATGCTGGCACCTTGGTGTGGTTGTAGAGCTCCACACACGTTTCTGTGCTGATGTTCTTGGAGCAGATGATCTCGCAGTGCCTCTGCAGCGCCTCCAGCTGGAAGAACTTGGACGCAGAAAGAAGCTGCAACCAAACAGAACTTGAGATGATGACTTTATTTACAGGACTTCTTGGATTAAACCTCCCGCTGGGCCTGCTGCTTGAGTGACATCACAAACCTCACTGACTAAACTCTGACTTTGATCTTTGCCATCTCAGACACACACAAGAACAGTTGTTGAGTGAATCAGGTCAAAGGCACACACACACGCACACACACACACACACACGCACACACACACATGCACACACGCACGCACGCGCGCGCACACACACACACACGCACAGATTGCTTGCATTTATCACTCACCTCCATAACGTCGATGTTTCTAATGTGCAGCGCTTCGGTTCCTCCACAGTAGAGGTACTGCATCACCAGCTGGAAGAGAAAACTCAACGTGATACGGATGTGGAACGACAGTGTGTGACATCACCACTGGATGACCACGCCTCCGATTGAACTACATTACCTGAAAAATGTGGTATTTGACATTGCTAATTTCGATGCAGGTGTTTTCACCACAAGGCCGGTTAGCTAGAAGAGTTTTGAACCTAAAGAGAAGCAACATGAAAGGAAGAGATGAGAGAGGTCGTTGCTGGGAGGCGGCAGGAACTGACGCCTCATCACCATTTACTGGCAGGATGAAGGTCCAACAGTTCCAAAAAATGTAAAGCAGAAAATATGGATTAAAGTGAATTAACTGGAAGTTTAGGGAGATTTTTCGTGTCTATCTCGTCATATACAGATCTGAATATGAACATTTTGTATTTTCATAAGCAGATATGCATGCAAACATTTGTACTTCACATTTTCAAAGAAACATTTGTGACTCCATCCATTGTGAGCACAGCTCCTGTGCAGGGGGCGTGGCCTAACAGCCTGCACACAGGGTGTTAATAACAGCGATAATGGAAGGATGCACAGTTGGGAAAATTGCCCACTTCAGTGTTGATTCCCATTAGTTCCCAAAGATAATACAGAGGAAATAAAATTCAATGAGCCATTAACTGGAAAATCCTTGTGCAAAGTAAATTCTTATATTTTAATATGAATGAGGTCCCTGTGGCTGGGGGGTACCTGCTGGAGGCGGTGAAGAGCAGGACTTTGTGGGCGTAGAAAGGCTTCCCCTCCACCAAAAAGGTCACGTCAGACATCTCTTTGTTGTTCAGGAAGTGAGGATCTGGAGACACGAGCAGAGCAACTTTACCATGGCATCACCGGCCAGGTCGGACTCAGGAGTGCTGCTCAGTCTCTGAGCACTAGATGGCACTCTGTGTCCTTTCATTCCTCCAGCACTCAGGATCAGCTGGCCCATCCAGCAGCACAGCTGAGTAGTCAACAATAATTCTTGAGATTTCTATCAAAAAAAGTGAAATAGTTTCTTTTTAAATGGCAATCGCGACTCTCACCCAGACGAGACGACTGCTTCCTCTTGATCTCCGCCAGTTTGGGGATGGGGTAGGGGCCATAGCACTGGGTGAAGATGGCGGACAGCTGCTGGCTGATCACTTCATTCTACACACACACACACACACACACACACACACACACACACACACACACACACACACACACACACACACACACACACACACACACATAGTAAATAAACTCCAGAGGAAGGAAAGCTTTCTATGACAGAGCGCACTCATCCTCGCACCTCAGATATTAAACTTGTGCTGACTTGTACATAAACTATCTGACAACTTTTCTGTGTGTGTGTGTGTGTGTGTGTGTGTGTGTGTGTGTGTGTGTGTGCGTGCATATCCTTACATGTGTGTGTGTGTATATCCTTGTGTGTGTGTGTGTGTTAAAGGGGAAGGGAGGCGTGGGGTCATTCAGCTGCAGCGGTGCAGGCCTTCCACCCCCCAGATGCAGCCAGGCTGCTGCCTGTCACTGAAGCGTGACGCCAACATACGGCGCTGAACAACCTCACAAACCACCAGGAGGAAATGAGCATCGCTGCAGTTCCCCCACAGGCAGCCAAGCACCACGCGTGACAGACGAGTGAAAATCATTGAGTTTAAATAAACTGAGTGTAATCCCTGGTCTGTGTGCCGTGTGAAGATGAATGGACCTCGTAGTTCTGGCGGCGAGGGAAACAGCGCTCCCCGTGGCTCCCGTTGTGATAAGGGTCAGCGGCTGCACCATAAATCATCACAGACAAGGACTGACGCTGCAGTAATCCACTGTTAGCTAGGAGACAGAGAGCGTGTGTGTGTGTGTGTGTGTGTGTGTGTGTGTGTGTGTGTGCGCGCCCACTATATTTTCATCTCAGCTATGACAAACACAGCTCCTGCAGGGAAGCGCCATGACGAGCAGAGAGAGAGAGAGAGAGGTGACGGGGCTGCTGTGCTGTTTCAGACCTGACACCGCCGGGGGGGTGCATCATGAATCATTATCATTTTAGCTAATTGATATTGATCCGGCCTCTGGGGCTTCGTTAGTCTCAGCCTAATACAGATATAAACAGGTTGGACAGGAGTCAAGGCTGGCATGGCTGGACGGGGGACATGGGCGGAGCCGCACCTTGCTGGCTCGGAGGATCTGGAACATGAGTGGCAGGCCGTGCGTGACCAGCTCCTCCGTGTACTCCTCCTCCTCAATGCAGCTGAACTCCTTCAGCAGACCCTGGATCAGAGGCCGGCGGTGCTGGTGGAAGCATGTACGCAGAGACTCCAGCCACGTGTGCAGAGTCCACGGGACCCCTGGGAAATGGAGGCAAACCCACACACACACATGCACACACACACACACACACGCACACACACACACAGGCACAGAGCATGTCAAACACACAAGAGCTAGCAGCATCCTGAAAATGTGACTGGACATCGAGTGAACCCACCCAGGCTGCGTATATCGATGGTGATGTCCACGTGCCCGTGCTCAGAACTGTGGTACATGGCCTCTTTCAGCGCTTTTAGTTTGGCCTTCCCGGTCCGGATCAGGTCCATCTCAGAGGAACTCCTCCCCTCCAGCTCGGAACCTTCAGCCAGAATCTCTTCCAGGGACAAGACATCTCCTTTCCCCTTCTCTGTGTGGGACAACAGCTTACGGAAGACATTTCTAGAAGGCAAACAAAGCAGGAACAGAAGCCATTTATAATTCTCAATATCACCACTAGAGGCACCGTCAGAGCAAAACGTGTTCCGGGTCCTCGTTCCGTGTTCCGTTGGCAGTAAAATCCAGGCGAACACGTGAAGTTACTGTGTTCTGTCCTGGTTTGCTTCCAGCAGAGACGGAGGTCTGTGTTGGTCCTCTCACATGAACGTAACTCACAACACAGAACACAACCACAGAACTCTCCAGCTGTTACAACCAGAAAACAAGATGGAGGAGCATTCTAGATGAGATGATATTAGAACAGATTAGGGGAGATTAGATTCGATTAGACAGAGCCCTTTGAAACACTGTTCCAGCTGTTTTGAGTATCTGGGTATTTGGATCATAATTCCTATCAAAGAATTTCTTCCCATGTTACATGAATGTATTAAAAATGTACAGTATAAAAACTTGTCTGCGTTTAAACATGTGTGTGTGTGTGTACACACTAGCATGTGTGACACTACATGTACGCATCATTTTTCATGCATGCTGGAATCAGGACATGAGAGGAAAATAAGGGAGATTCCATCTACTTGAGGATCTGACTAGAAAATGACATCTGATGATTATTGCGTGTTACCTGGAGATGATGATTCTGTGCTATGGTAGCGAGTCAGAGGGTTTGATGATGCGGGACATGGGAGGAGTGTTTTTCTCTGATAGTTCTGGACGGACACTCGTGTCCTGAGAGAGTTCTGCTGTTGTCTCGTGCTCTCGCTCACTCCAACACCAACTTCAAACAGGAGATCTCCTGGAAGTGGGCTGCAGTTTTTGTTGATGTTGAGTTTTTCGTTATAAACACCATGAAGTATTTGATGGCCGCCGTGGGAGAGTGTCACACAAAGTGGGTGCAATAAACATTATCACTGTGATTGTATTTAATTTGTCACACATTTGAAGAGGACACACACCGCCGGGCCCAGACACAGGGGTGGGTGACACACTCACATTTAATTTGTGACGCAACCATGAAGAGGACTAAGTCAATGAGCCCAGAAGCTTCGCTGCAGTTTCAGCTGTCTAAAGTGGCACAGACAGAGAAAACGCTGTCTTTCATTTCGCTTTTATGTTCAAGCATCTCAGATGAGTTGCAAGAACTGTGACAATGTCGAGAAACAAGAGTTCAGTCACAGAGGGTGACAGATCTAACGGCGTGAGCCAGTTCACCAGCTGAGGTGTCAGCGCCACGGCCCGGTTGAGCGGCGCATGAAGGAGATTATATGCTGAATACAGAGAACGAGGAGAACGTGGCGTGATGATTGGATGTGACTGGGTGTGTTACCTGTGTCCGTGAGCTGCTGCCAGACTGTAGGAGTTCATGTCCCCCTGCGGTGCAGTGGAGATGCCGTTGCGGTACATAGTTCCCACCATGGGGTCGGCCCCCCGCTCCAGCAGTAGGCTCACAAGCTCAAAGTTACCTGAGCACGATGACACACAGAGGAGGCACATGTTTGGTCTGCACACACGCCTTTCCGGCTCGATGTTTCCAGATATAACAGCGTGCCTCTGAAGCCACGAGTCAGCCAGCGCTCACGCTGACAGTTGGGTGGAGACGGCCAGCTGGCTCTGTCAGCGTGGGCCAGTTGGACCGGAGGCAGAGAGGAGGAACCGCACGGTTCTGTTCATGCCTGTACCTGCAGCAGCAGCCAGCTGCAGCGGGGTCTCTGTGTAGTTCTCCATCCCGTCCTGCAGGGACCCCTCCACATTGGCTTTGGCGTCCAGCAGCAGCTGCAGTGGTCAGGTGAGGACACAGAGGTACATGATGGGAGAGAGAGAGAGAGAGAGAGAGAGAGAGAGAGAGAGAGAGAGAGAGAGAGACCAGCTGAAGGCAGGCTCTCACCTGATGGCTGGTTTATGTGAGCACATGCGGGGACTGAGGCTGAATCAATACTGTCCAGTTCTCAGAGCCCAACTCTCATATATCAGAAATATGAAGCTGATGACCTTAGCTTAGCATACATGCATGTAGCCTAGCATCGACACTGAAGACAGGGGGGCAGCTAGCATGTCTGTATGCAAAGAACTTCACTAAAATGGCCGCTGCTGTTTATGAGCACATGTATGAGCTCCTGTTCACCCGAGTCAATGAAGCTTTGGACCTTGACTTCTTTGCTTTTATGCCTACAAAACAAAATTAAGGGCTAAAAAGAAACGTTGGAAAAAAAATGAATTTGGGTTTGAGAACTTTCCATTCTTTGTGGTGAGAACAAACTTGAATAACTGCCATTAGAATTTAAAGATTTTAAATCCAATGTGCTCATCGTTTAGAGGGCAAATCGAATTAGTTAAATGAGTTCGATAACAATTAGACGGCTGTGTTTCTGCTTTACGCTCAATAAAAGCAGTTCGATCCATTTGCTAAAGAGGCCAAATGACAGGAAGGGTAGACGCTCTCCATCTGAAGATAAACAGAGCACACAAATACAAGCTCGCTAATTATGTAAATGAAACAAAAAGAGAGAGAGAGAGAGAGAGAGAGGACAACAGAACTCCAGTGTCACCACCCATCAAACAGCTGACGGCGACAATGAAGATGGAGGACCAGCCGAAGCACGAGAGGTCATGAGAGGTGAGAGAGGACGTCACTACCTGCACCACAGGGACATGTCCGTGTAACACAGCGAAAGTGAGGGGCGTCGCCTGGCGCGTTTCGGGAAAGACTGAGGGGTGCTTGTGGACTGAGTTTGGCACCTGGGGAAGGGACACAGGTGGGTGGGTGGGTAGGGGGGGGGGGACATGTGAGAGGGAGATGAGGGAGATGAGGGAGAGAGATATGAAGCCATTAAAAGTAAAGACACCGATGGAGCACAAGACAGGCAGCCGCAGGAGGACACGGGGGGGGGGGGGGGGGGGCAAGAAGAAGCTCTGGGGGAGGAACTGGAGTAATTAAGGAAGCACCCCAGGGCTGCAGGAGCGCGGGTCGCTGCCTTGGCCCTCTAATGAACACGGTGGATTGATCACTGCAGTTTGGCCTCAGACTGATGGTTTCACTCTGATCTCTCTACCTCCGCCGCAGCCTCTCTAACCTCAGGCTTCTGGAAGAGTGGAATAAGTGATTAGGAGCCAAATACGAGGGAGACATACGTGAGACGGGATCAGTCCGAGGGACACGGGGTCTGAGGGACACGGGGTCTGAGGGACACGGGGTCTGAGGGACACAGGGTCTGAGGGACATGATGCTCATGCAGACAAAACTGTCACTTCTTCCAGAAAATTTAGAGAAGAAGAAGATGAGTGGTTTAATAAAATCTGGTGGAAGCAGATTAAAAGATGCCTCTAAAAGTGGGTCTCTGTATTGTTTCGTGCTCTGGCTGGAGGTCATGAGTGCAGCAGACTGCAACTGTGACACAAAGGCTGATGGGACATGTGGTTGCTGAGGGGACTATCAATGAGCAGGATCACGAGGCGTCCCTGCAAACGCTGCCTCTCTTGATTTACGCTCTTAATACTCAACTAAAGGTGAGTTTCTATGCACAGGGCATCGATTCAGCAGCACAGCAGGAGGGAGGAGCAGACGAGGGGGACATGTTTGCTTCTCCAACACACACACACACACACACACACACACACACACACACACACACACACACACACACACACATCAGTTCCCTCAGGACACATACAGTCACACTGAAGCAGACAGAGAGCAGACTCGTGATGGTCATGAACATGTATGACATGACCCTCAAACGAAACGTCAGATTTACAGATGATCTGTGTGCAGTTCTAGGAATCTCACAGACGCGTGTTTCAATCTGCTCTCATCAATCCAGACTGAAAGCATCGCAACCCAATAAACATTCAAGCGCCAAGTACAGACTTCTTAATTTCTCAGCTCCGATCCCGAAAGCAACCAAAGCAGCAGGAATCTGTAGATCCGCCTCAAGCTGGAGGCAAACAAATGCCAGCAGAACTATCAGACTTGTTTTCCTGATACTTTATCGATACGCCAGCCCGGGTGTCAATAACGTAGCACCATGAACTGAGATTGCACACGGATGTTGTGGTTGTTGTAGTTCAGCACACAACTGCAGATGTCACTGAATCAGCTGGACATGAATGAAACACTCCTCATCCACTCTGCTCCACGTCACCCGCCTGCTCAGCTCTGGTTTGGCTTCTTTGCTTAAACAATTCTGAGTGTTGTCACTGTGGGATGGTGACGGGACGAACATGCACGCGCAAGTGCAACCTGATCTGTGGCTGTCAGGTGATCTGCGCTCACACGTGATAACTGCAGGACACACGATCGCGTCTGTGCAGTTGATGTCTGGAAATGTGGACATGAAATATTCATCTTTATTGTGTGCGTTTGTCAAACCGTTGTAAACGAGTTGTGTTTGCTCGGTGCTGGGTTTGGCGGTTGGAACACACAAACGCTGGCTCCAAAAATGACACAACACTCAGCCAACACGTTTCTAGCTCTTGTTCACTCTCACTCTTGTTGAAGTTTCTTGTGTGCGTTACTGACGTCTCCCCCTAAACTCTTATTTGACAGCGAGTCGCCCAATTTCATGATAAAAAAATTCAAGTATGATTTTTTTTCCTCGTAAGGACATTGATGACATCATCCTGCTCCGTGTCATTTTTACTCAACAGTCTGATCTTCATTTGACTTCCAGCTTGCTGACGTCACCCTCACTGACCTCGCTGTTGATGTCGGCTCCGGCGTCCAGCAGCATCTGCACCATGGCCTCGTCGCCCCTGACGCAGGCGTACATCAGCGGGGTCATGCCCTGCAGCGACAGCAGCAGGTTAGAGAAGCGCACCACACGACAGCGGCATCTGTAGTAGTGAAGTGGCGCAAAGTAACTTTTTACTCTGCGCCTCACGTGCGTCCGTGACAGCTTCCTTCCCTCAGCGTCACCAGACAGATCATCTGCCGTTAGATGATTAAAGATGTCACGTGATTCAAAAAGTCCTGGGGGGCAGAGCCGCACCAGAGGAGGAGTCGGGAAGTTTCTGCTCGGATGAGCCTCACACTTGACCCCCCCAAACACACACACACACTCACACACACACTCTCTCTCTCTCGCATTCACACACACACACACACACACACACACACACACACACACACACACACGCACACTCTCTCTCTCACACACACACACACTCTCTCTCTCTCTCACACACGCACACACACACACTCTCTCGCTCTCTCCCTCTCTCTCTCACACACACACACACACACACACACACACACACACACACACACAAACACACACACCACCGCTCCTCCTCCAGTGAGTTTCTGCCTTCCTGCTCTCAAGTCTGCACAAAGCGCATAGATGAGCAAGCCACGGTTTACCGAGCAAACAAAATCTTCTGTTCCACAACAACAGCTGTGTGTGTGTGTGTGTGTGGGGGGGGGGGTGTATGTGTGCGCGACAGAGGACTAGAATCTGTATTTAACCATCAGAGTGAGGACATATTTGAAAGTGAGGACATTTTAGCAGGTCCTCACTTCTTCAAAGGGCCGTTTGAAGGTCAAGACTTGGTTTTAGGGTCAAGGCTAGAATCAGGTTCTGGTTAGGTTTAGGGTCAAGGCTAGAATCAGGTTCTGGTTAGGTTTAGGGTCAAGGTTAGGATCAGGTTCAGGTTAGGTTTAGGGTTGGGGTTGGGGTCAGGCAATCAGGTCAGATGGTTAGGTTTAGGGGGAGGGGCTGGGGAATGTATTATGTCAATGAAAGTCCTCACTAAGACGTAAGTACAAGGATGTGTGTGTGTGTGTGTGTGTGTGTGTGTCTGCATGGATGTGCGGTATAATGCACCTGAATATGAATTATTGAACATTTGCCTGCGTCTCTGACCTGCTCGCTCATGCTGTTGATGCCATCCGGGCCCAGCAGGTTGACGGCCTGCTTCACCAGGTCCGTGCGTCCACAGCTGAGCATGCGGAAGCCCAAGTTCTGCAGGAACTTGGCCTCGGTGGAGGCCGCGTCCAGTTTCCTCGAGGCGCAGAAGCAGTCATCTGTTCTGAAGGTCAAAGCACATGAAGGGATTCACAGTGTGTGAGCTTTCATTTTTCACACTAAAGGGAGAACAGCGCCGTTCGCTGATGTCACCGGGGTGTTGGGAGTGTTTGGGTGCAGCCGTACCGGAGCTGGCGGGGCTCACAATCCACCCCCGGCAGCAGCAGCCTGGCGGCCTGCCGAACATCATCGCTGTCCACAGAGACGCTGCGTCGGTGTTCCGTGTGAACAACAGCCACACGCACCCACTCCATCAGAGGCGGCAGCACCATGAAGGGCCTGCAGGGGGGGATAGAGGCACAGTCTCAACACCACAAACCTGCAGCCTGGGCTTCACCGGGAGCACCAGGCCAGGACCGTCCACCTCGCACAGAATTAGCAAACATGACTTCTGCCTGCTGTTACTGGCGTTTGAGAACAGGATGAACTCTGACCACGAAATAAAGAAGCCAGCAGTGGTTGAAACAGACACTTTGATGTCAGCATAGGTCACTGCAGTGCAATACACTATCACACACTCTTACACTATTATACTCTCCTTTACACTATCATACACTCCTTTACACTATCATACACTCCTTTACACTATCATACAATCTTTTACACTATGATACACTCCTTTACACTATGATACACTCCTTTACACTATGATACACTCCTTTACACTATTATACACTCCTTTACACTATCATACACTCTTCTACACTATTATACACTCTTTTACACTATTATACACTCTTTTACACTATTATACACTCTTTTACACTATTATACACTCCTTTACACTATCACACACTCTTTTACACTGTTATACACTCTTTTACACTATTATACACTCCTTTACACTATTATACACTCCTTTACACTATCACACACTCTTTTACACTGTTATACACTCCTTTACACTATCATACACTCTTCTACACTATTATACGCTCCTTTACACTATTATACACTCCTTTACACTATCATACACTCTTTTACACTATTATACACTCCTTTACACTATCATACACTCCTTTACACTATCATACACTCTTTTACACTATTATACACTCCTTTACACTATTATACACTCCTTTACACTATCATACACTCCTTTACACTATCATACACTCTTTTACACTATCATACACTCCTTTACACTATCATAAACTCTTTTGCACTATTATACACTCCTTTACACTATCATACACTCCTTTACACTATTATACACTCCTTTACACTATCATACACTCTTCTACACTATTATACACTCTTTTACACTATTATACACTCTTTTACACTATTATACACTCTTTTACACTATTATACACTCCTTTACACTATCACACACTCTTTTACACTGTTATACACTCTTTTACACTATTATACACTCCTTTACACTATTATACACTCCTTTACACTATCACACACTCTTTTACACTGTTATACACTCCTTTACACTATCATACACTCTTCTACACTATTATACGCTCCTTTACACTATTATACACTCCTTTACACTATCATACACTCTTTTACACTATTATACACTCCTTTACACTATCATACACTCCTTTACACTATCATACACTCTTTTACACTATTATACACTCCTTTACACTATTATACACTCCTTTACACTATCATACACTCCTTTACACTATCATACACTCTTTTACACTATCATACACTCCTTTACACTATCATAAACTCTTTTGCACTATTATACACTCCTTTACACTATCATACACTCTTTTACACTATTATACACTCCTTTACACTATCATACACTCTTTTACACTATTATACACTATTTTACACTATCATACACTCTTTTACACTATGATACACTCCTTTACACGATCATACACTCTTTTACACTATTATACACTCCTTTACACTATCATACACTCTTTTACACTATTATACACTCCTTTACACTATCATACAATCTTTTACACTATGATACACTCCTTTACACTATGATACACTCCTTTACACTATTATACACTCCTTTACACTATCATACACTCTTTTACACTATTATACACTCCTTTACACTATCATACACTCTTTTACACTATTATACACTCCTTTACACTATCATACACTCTTTTACACTATTATACACTCCTTTACACTATCATACACTCTTTTACACTATTATACACTCCTTTACACTATCATACACTCTTTTACACTATGATACACTCCTTTACACTATCATACACTCTTTTACACTATTATACACTCCTTTACACTATCATACACTCTTTTACACTATTATACACTCCTTTACACTATCATACACTCTTTTACACTATGATACACTCCTTTACACTATTATACACTCCTTTACACTCTGCTACAAGGACAGTTCCTGGTGGCCACTGTCCACTCTCCTCTAAAGCTCAACAGCCAAATCTAGTAAGCGATGCTGTTACCGGCCCAGCTGGCGATGCTGCACACGCCCATATCTGGAATGTGCTTTAAAACTCTGCAACATATGAATAATGCATCACAAGAATATATTATGATATTATGTCTTAACACTCATAACATAGATCGCTGCTTCCTATGAGGAACTGCAGCGTCTCTGTCTCTGGTGTGACACCAGCAGCTGAAGCCCCCCAGCCTGCTCCGGACTACCGTGGGAGGGAAACCACTACCCTGCTCTCACTGGAGCACCGACACACTGATGAGGAAGCGAGGAAAGCGAACCCTTGACTGACTGCAGACCCTGAGCATGCATGTATGAATGAGTCTCCCTGCTTCTGGCCTGCGTCTCTGTGTGCTGAATCCATATGCAGCCTGTCAGAGATCCTTCCTGACAGCACAGAAACACACACTTTCATTCATGAGACATGAGCATGTTCTTTATGGATAAAGAACACAATTACACCAAGAACAGCATTTCTTATTAAACTGATTTCACACTCTGGTGATAATTGACATTTTAACTTATGTGATGTATTAAGCTGCTATAACGCATCAAATTATATCGCAGTTTTTGCCTGTGTTCTAAACACGCAGTTCTACAAGATCAAACATGCAGGTGGGTTTCGTACGGAGCGACTGGTGTTCCAGTATTTTATGGGATGTATAATCCTGCCTCACCAGCCTGGTCATCTACAGAGGCTCTTTGATACAGGCTGTTTGAGTGTAGCTGATAAATAAGCTACTGGCGTGTTTTGTATGAGCTGTCACACGCGCGCGTCTAGTTGAGGAACGTGGCGTGTTCCGCCGGGATTCACATTCCAACACAAAGGAATATTTTAATGCCTGGGCTGAGCTTGACGTCCCGTGTCTGTCCGTCACTGCTCATTCATCACTCACCGCTGATACTCTGGGCTCATGAGCTTTTCACAACAGCGTGAGCTGAAGAAACCCTGTTTTTACTCACTTCAAAGCAGCCTGACCTGAAGTCACGTGATGTTATTAGTTCTGCAGACTTCATTAAAAAGAAAAGCACAGCACCTAATCAAGAGGCAGAGAACGTAGAATGGTAATAAATTCCCTCACAAGTCTGACGGAAACCCAAGATCAAGAGTGGTTCAAGGTCCTGCTGTTTCCTGGAGAACCTCTTGAAGATCTGACTCTCACTCTCTGCCAAAGTGCTCAAACCTACAGAGTCCTGAGGAGGCCACAGAGAGAAACCGACAGAACCTGTTCCCACTCCTTGATCAGAGCATGGGAACTAATTATATCTGGTGGCCACAAATGAATCCAAGTGTGGGAACATAGCCGTACGAAGCAGAGGCCTGTTATGATTGTGATTGAGAGGCTCATGTTGTCGGAGTGAAAGCAGATCAGCGCGAGACTCCTGGGACGCACATTAGCTGATAACTTGCTCCAGTGGAGGCGATAACGCTCGCAGCCCCAGCAGAGCAGCGCTCAGACTGAGCTGTCAGCCCTGCTTCCCTCCTCCAGCTGACAGAGGTTCCTCCAGCCTGCAGGAAACACTCAAGTGCTCCAGATATACATATATATGTGTGTGTGTGTGTGTGTGTGTGTTTGATAGAGGAATGAAGCTCATTAAATCAGCAGAAAAAGAGCTTCATGTGTAGAAAGTGCGATGAATTTTGTTCAGCTGACTTGCAGGAAAACTGTGACGCGTCCACAAACTACAGCGTGAGGGATGACGAGAGTTAACAACAGGGAGACAATGAATAATCCTCATGTCATTTCATTTAAGTCACCAGCACGGCTCCAGCACAGCTGAGACAGTCGGGCTGCGTCACAGGCGGCATCGATCTACAGCGCCTGGCGTGTGTCTGCATGCCCTTCCTGCTGCTCCTCTGGAGGACTCTCTCCAGCAGCCAGACACCAAACGAGTCACACCTATAAAGCTGCTCCTTCCTTCCACACAAGACACATCTGGTGTGGGATGTCTGAGGTGAGCAGAGGAGGCTGAACTGTCATAAAAGATCCGTCTGCGGCGGGGTACAGTTACAGGAGACGGCTCCTTGTCACGGGGAGGCTGAGGTCAAGAGGACGACACGCAGGAGCTTCTCCTCTCCGGCCTTTTCACCGATATCTTGTTCTTGTCCTGAGATACATGAAAATGTTTGCTGTCCTACGAGTACCAAAATGAAGAGGAGAGTCTGAATCAATACCACTCTCTTCTATCACTTTACTGCACACTGCAGTGCAGTTTTCTTACTGTTGGACAACACTGCTGAGAGATGGAGGCTGATGTAATAAATAAATACTTGGATACTGCAATTCTACCTTTCTTCAAGAAAAACAACATGTATTCTCTTTATTAAATGTCTCTGGATCCCTTCTCTCTTCCTCTCAGTGACTCAACTCAGTTCAAGACTGTATTTCATCTTTGTTCTTACCGACAGAGGACAGTCGAGGTTGTACCGCGGTGTTATGTTGTATCATTGAATCAGGAGGGGACCTGTCAGTCTGAGTCGGATTGTGTCTCCATGTTAACACCAACGAGACAAACTGGTGAGCGAACATCTGTCTTTCTGTCAGCAAATCCCATGAAATCAGCAGAATTATGGCATTTGAATTCATTGGGCAACTCTCGGGCCACACACACACAAACACACACACAAACACACACACACACACACACACACACACACACTAATTGCTAATTCTTCCACACGAAGTGCACTTGTAGTTACTATAATTCCGGTATTAGATCAAACATGTATGTGATAGTACATGAATGTTACCAACGTTCTGGCTTATTTTTGTGTTTTAGTAGTTTTGGCCTTCATCCACTGGGGGGCCAAAAGTGCGACCTGACATCTAAATGATCTGCTGTGAGACTTTGGGAATCACCTTGTCCCCAGCAGTCCTGGATCAGGCTTTGGCTCCACAAGGAATGAATCAACGATGGTTCTGCCATTTTCTTAGGAGCTCTGCCACTCACGGTTAACCGGCATTTGCCCACACGTTACTTGTGTCCCAGGGGCCAGTCCATCTCCTGAGGCTTGAGTGGTAGGCCACTGCCAGCTTGTCACAGCCGGAGCCACCAGGGAGTGTGGTAACGCCATTAAGCTGGTTTCACATCAAGCGCTGCCTGCTGCTATTATTCCTGTTGATGCAACGTAGCACCACGAATGTAAGAATGCGTCTTGTCCACTCTGGTGTTGGAGCGTCTCTTTGAAATGCCAGTAAAGCACTGAACCAGTTCCTGACCCAAGGTTCCGTTATGTGTTGATCAGACTGGACGCAGATGCTCGGAATGTCGCGGCATTAACGACGTGTCTGTGGGCAGAAAAACTCAAAACAGCAAGGATGGATTCTGATCACGTTGGGCAGAGTTTTAGAACTTAGACCGCAGAACAATTAAATGAGGTGTTGGAAACGATGTGGAACCAGATCCAGATCAGATGACATCATATCAGTGTGTGCTCTCTGGTGCCCTCTAGTGACAAGTGTGGTAGTGGGTACACTAAATGGCACACATCCCAACACCAGACAGAATCACATTTGCATATCAGTACTCAGTGACGTCACTGTGCATCTGTGGTGTCCAATGGCACACGCCAATCAAGAACAGTGCGTGACAGTGGAACACAAGCAAACTGCTGTAGCAGCAGGCACCGACACGTGACGATCGCTTTACCAACTTCCATGACTTTCAGATTTGTCTGGCGGGTTTTTAGTATCCTTCTGCTTCTCACCTCTCGGTTTGTAGGGTGACTTTGGAGGGCTCAACGTTGGGGTTCTCCCACTCCATCTGAGGACAATGCATGAAGTAACACAGTGTGTAGATGGACTCTGGCGCCCAGTGGATCGAGCCGCTCTTCTGGTGAATTGGCGTCCCATTGTTGTGGTTCTTGGTGTGCAGGGGCTGGAGGTGGTGCATGGCCCGGGACACCAGGTCACCTACACATCAAACACACACACACACACACACACACACACACACACACACACACACACACACACACACACACACACACACACACACCATGGAAGGAATCACAGAAGAGACACCAGCAGAGGGAGAGAACGCACACTGCCTTTACAGACACGTCAGGAACCCTCACCGTTCTCTTGACGCAAATAAGGGGGGGGGGGCAGATTCATCCTATTCCTTCCTGTGCAGCACACGGGGGGGGGGGGGGTGCAGTGGAATAAGAACACTCAGGTCTACTCAGCGAGGAATGAATATTTATGGATAACTGTAAGCTACTCCAAGCTATTCCCCCTGCATAAATTGTCAGAACTATAAGGTCATCCAGTTGGGCTTGAAAAACATAAAGCCTGAGAGGTTAATAGAGCTCTGAATATTCTCCAGCAAACAAAGAGTAAACCCTTCCTGGAAAATCATGCGTTGCCTTTTCCATACACTCACAGACCAGATGGCCTTCAGCTCATCAAGAAATGAGAGTTTTTCATCTTCACAGTTCAGTGGAAGTTACGTTCATGCAAGAAAACTCGACCTGAACATCAGGACTGTGGCCCCTCACTGACTGAGTGGCGCCTGCCTGTGAGGAAACCACCTTTGTCATACAGCAAGGACTCAAATCCCATTTCACCCGATGCTGTCAGACCTCTGACACTCATCGCCGCCGCTTCTCTACTCTGAAACGGGAAAAAATATTTATCAAATATTGTTCTGCTCAATTAGATAATATTCAAAGCAAGCACTCATTGAGAGTGAGGGTGCCTCCCGGCCCTAAGTGAACTATCCTGCATTTGCCCTGACAAAATAGAGGGGGAACAACCAGCCATTCCCATGGACAAAGAGTTTGTTTAGAATCAAAATTGCGCTATTTGGTGCTTGCCAAGGTTCCATTTAGCCTCCACAATGTGAGAGGCGTGTGTGAAAGGACGTCTGAATGAGGGAAGAGCATTCATGCACTAAAGCAGTCAATCTCTCAGCTGTCATTTGCGCTGCACTGATAGAGAAATGTAATGGACATCGTCTAATGATGCAAGAAGCAGGAAATATATAAGAGGAGCACTTCAAAGGTCCCACATCGGGAAAATTGGTTACGACTGTGTTTATTATGGAAGTGGAGGAGTAAAATATACAGTGTAAAAGTACTCCATGCTCCTGCCATTCCTCTGTAGCTTCCCCTGCAGCTTTACAGTACAGAGAGGATTTGATCCATTTTCTTACATCTAAATACTACAATATAGTCATCTTGCCAACTTTTTAAGAGAAGGCAACTGCATTTTCAGCAACTTGACTCTTTCTTTATGCAAAACAATTCAGACTGTAGTTAGACAACAGCACCACACTGACGCTGCACGTATGAAAATCAGAACGAAACTATCAGATATTTCTTTGAGCACTACTGGATCTCAGAGCTGCATTTGACACAACTGACCCTAGACGCTGCTCGACAGACTGGAACACTCGGTGGAACCCTCCGGGACTGTGCAGAGACAACCGTTGGTCAACTTGATTCTGAGCACAAATATGACATGTGGAGACCCTCAAGGGTCAGATCTTGGGCCTCTCCAGTTCAGTCTCTGTCCAGTTGGTCCCTCTTATTCTGACTGTGGCACAGAAACGATGGTGCAACACCAAATCACTTGTAATATTTTAAGTCTCAGACCTGAGGACTGGACAGCCTGTTGTGTCGGTGCACTGCTAGCAGAGAGGAGCTCTGTTGTCCGCCTGTGAACCAAACGTGTGCGCAGTATAAATAAACAATTCAATCCTCGGAGCAAAGAAAAGTTCCTGAATTCTGTACCTATCTTTTTTTGTCCAACCTGACTCATGCACCAGGCTGCACAGTGAGCAATCACAGTGACTTCTGCCCTGCATGAGAATCGGACCATTACTGTAATACATGCAAACAGTTACTGCCAAAGGTATTAGCATATGTAAGACTGTTGTTTTCAGTGACCATATATCACAGCCACGAACATCCCTGGATCTTGTCGGATGTAAGTTCAGCAGTTTAATGGGCGAACACTCTCTGTTTCATTAGAAGTTAATCAATATTGCATCCTGCATAATCAATTCTTTATGCTAACAGGATGAGGAGAGGTTGATGAATCGCACTGCTGCTCAGGTATCCTAGTGATTGCCTTTTAGCAGAGCGGCAACGCTCTCTTTAAAATGCCCTTAGAAAAGCAAAACCACATAAATACGCCGGTCTCCAGAGTGTACTCTGATGGCACTCCTCGGGGCTACAAGAGATTTTTATGAGTTGGCTCCTTTAAGGTCAGTAACCAGCCATGCAGCGCCCACATACCAATCAAAGTGTTCATCATTTCACAGAGCATTAAAGGTTTGAAAGGTTTGAGAGAAAGTATATTCCATAAAACTCTGAATCCCAACTCTTTATTTCCGATGAAAGCAAGAATTTAAGCAAATAGGCATTTAACAAATTTCCTTCGGGTATTGATGATGAGCCCAAACTGCCCTGTGCAGCAGCTGCCATCGATACAATTTTTGTCTTTCAATTATTTGCTGGGATTTGACAGTGATTGCATTTAATGGCCGCCTATGGCAATCCTGACTCAACAAGATGGTAAACTCCTCTCCCTGCGTTTAGATTTCTCCATTGAAAAAGTGAGAGCTTTTAGCTTTCAAGCACCACATATCAGAAAACATGAGTTTATGGACATGCATCATGTGGCGGCGCGGCTCAGAGGTCGAGTTGCTGTCTAGCATCCAAAGGGTCACAGGTTCAATCCCCACTTCCCCTGGTGACCATGTCCAAGTGTCCTTGAGCAAGATACTGAACTCCTAACTGCTCCTGATGGCCCTGTGACGGACTGGTGACCCGTCCAGGTTGAACCCCGCCTCTCACCCAATGTCAGCTGGGATAGGCTCCACCCCCCCAGTACCGGTAAGCGTTATAGGAAATGGATGAAGGGATGGAGGGAGACGCATCATTTGATTCAGTGCAGTTAATGCAGCACTGTGACTCACCACCCGTCTCTTCTTCAGCTTTAACCAACTCAGCATAGCTGTGGGTCATGAGGGAGGCTCGTTCATAGCGAACAGCGACCCTGCAGGACGTGGATCGGCCCGGAATCAGAGCTGGGGGGCTGGCAGCTGAAGCAGGCCCCACACATCCATGATATCTTTTCGTTGGCTCTGCCTCTTATGACTGTTCAGGACTCCATCAACTGAATGGGTGGCTTGGATGGATTCTCACTAGCTGCTACAAATATGCACATTTCTACGTGTCAAACAGGTGGAACCACTCAGTGCCTTAATCAGGCAAGGGAATGGAAATAATAATCCATGACGGGCTTCCGGTGCTGAGGATGTTCCAGGAATGATGACATCATCTTCGAGAGATCGGATTGGTCAGCAGGTGGTGGTAATACATGCTGTCATCTCTTCCCTCCCTCCCCGCTGGAGCAGGTTAAGTTACCATGGTGACACAATAACTTCTGGAAACCGGCTTTGTGATGATGAACTCGTTGGGTCAGAGTTCACTGCTTGAGTCAAGAGCCTGTAACTTTCATGACTTTCACCCCAGTTGGAGGACCTACTGGACCTTAAAGTGTTGATCAAATCCTTCCTCTTCACTTGAACCCCCTGTGATAGTGGAGGACGCCGAGCGAGCACTTTAAACCTGGAGGCAGTTGTATCGTTAAAGTGTTCTTTTTCCTTGGAGACTGCTCGCAGGTTCTGTGGTATTAAATGTAAGCACTACCTCCAGTGCAGTTATATTAATAACTATTCTTATGCTCCCTATGGCAAAATTATTTTTGAGAGATATTACAGAGGACTGATGGTCGTCTGCAGCTTTTTCTGAACAGCAGCTTCTTAAAACGCTACAACTCCTTTGTGACTGGATCTTTTTCTGTGCTATAGGAAACTTTCAGGATTCGGCTTCCCTGCATGCTGGCTAGCAGCTGCTTAGCGTGCACCATTAGCAAACTGCACTGTGCTGCATGAAGCCTGTAGGCTGTGAGTTGGCACCTCCCAGGTGACAGGTGTGTTCACAGGCACCGTGGGGCAGCAGCAGCTCCTACAACTGATCATGTCAGGTGTCCTGTTTACATCACATCCAATCCAAAGTGGAGCCACCTGATGCAGCAATGATTGCAGACAGATGTTGGTCGGTGTTTGTGGGTAATCTGTCCACTGTGGGGCTGCACGGTGGTGCAGTGGTCAGCACTGTGGCCTCACAGCAAGAAGGTTCCTGGTTCGAGTCCCGGCTCGGGCGTGGGGTCTTTCTGTGTGAGTCTCCATGTTCTCCCTGTTCCTGCTGGGTTCTCTCTGGTACTCCAGCTTCCTCCACAGTCCAAAGACATCAAGAGGGACCAGGTTAATCCAGACTCTAAATTGACTGTAGGTATGAATGTGAGAGTGAATGGTTGTTCGTCTCTGTATGTTGGCCCTGCGATGGACTGCCGACCTGTCCAGGGTGAACCCCGCCTCTCGCCCGTAGATGCTGGGATAGGCTCCACCCCCGCGACCCTTACTAGTAATGAATAAGCAGAAGATGACGATGGATGGACTGTCCACTGTGAATGGAGTATTAGAGTACATGACAAAGTACTCACCGAGGAAAACCTTGCTCAACATGAATCATGAATACGGGCATTATAATTTTAGCGCAGAAAAAAACTACGTGTAATAAAATTTGCGAACAATTTAAGAGCAGTCACATTTACTGCTACCGCCTTTCAAGACCTGGTTCACAACCAGGTTGCTTGCTCGTAGGATCCCAGCAGGGTAGAGCATGAGTGAGGCCAAACACAGGGTTCTTGCAACTGAATTATTGACAAACTGTAGTAACACAGAAGCACAAATATTAGTAATGCAGTAACACAGTCCTGACTCAAGCAGGAGGAAAGAACATTGCTATCGTCTGAGCGAGAGGACAAAAAAACACAAACTAACATTCCCAGCTGCTGGAAAAACAACAGAGGGCACATCTCTGTGCAGTGTTGTTCAGCTGAGGGTTGCAAGACGGCTTGAACTGTTGATCGAACTTCAGCCGGTGATCAAAAATGGTACACAGCTTTCTGTAGGATGACTTGAGAAGCCAATGGGCCGAAGCGCGTGAGCCTCTCGCCTCCACTTAAATGTCAAAGCCAAAGATGCTAAAACTTCTCTTCCTTCTGCTCAGTGAGCTGTGGTGTAATAATAATAAAAAAAAATAATAATAATAATAGGGGGCTGCACGGTGGAGCAGTGGTCCTCACTGTGGCCTCACAGCAAGAAGGTTCCTGGTTTGAGCCCCGGCTGCAGCACGGGGTCTTTCTGGGTGAGTCTCCATGTTCTCCCTGTTCCTGCTGGGTTCTCTCTGGTACTCCAGCTTCCTCCACAGTCCAAAGACATCAAGAGAGGACCAGGTTAATCCAGACTCTAAATTGACCGTAGGCGTGGCTGGGAGAGCCAATGGTTGTCTGTCTCTGTGTGTTGGCCCTGCCATGGACTGGCGACCTGTCCAGGGTGAACCCCGCCTCTCGCCCGTAGATGCTGGGATAGGCTCCACCCCCCCACGACCCTTACTAGTAATGAATAAGCGGAAGATGACGATGGATAATAGTAATAGTAAAAGTAATAGTAATAATAACAACAACAACAACAATAATAATCATAACAATAATAATAATAGTAATGATAATAATAGTACTAGTAATAATAATAATAATAATAATAATAGTAGTAGTAATAATAATAAAAGTAATGTTTTCGCACCAATATTGGAAGAAACCCAGACAATACCAACCCTACTAATGAGAGCATATAAGTGAATGTTCCAGGAACCGACCCCTGAGGCACGCCGTCAGTCAGAGGAGCAGAGGTGGATGCCTTCATTCAGTGAGACAAAGATTGCTGAGGTGAATTAGAGGAAAACCAACTAAGTGCAACAACAGAAATGTGAATCGGTTCCTCCAGCTGATCACTAATGAAATGAGTTTCATTCGTCACCGTGTCTCATTGGGATTCGCTCAAAGGCAACTTGAGAAGATAACTTTCCTCTGAGACCTCAAACATAAAAGGCAGCTGACAAATCTGCTCATTGGCTCGATGGAATCGATGTGCACTGCTGTGTAGCTGAAGAAACCTGGACGTGAGGTGAGACACCTTCAACAAAACAGAAAGTGAGTCTTGTTGTCTGTGACGCAGCAGCACTCCCAAGTGACCACGACCTGGACCTGAGAACGCTAACCAGCGAGGTGCAGCTTCCTTGAAGGGTTTTTTACTGAGGCCACTTTAAAGGGACTGTCTGGTAAGAAGAAGGAGAGGGGGCCCAATGATGCTCGTGGGTTCCTTAATACATTTTCAGAGGCACAATATCCGGAGGACACATGGAAGATGAAGTGAGGGAGACAGTATCAATTAAGTCAGTGAGGGAGACGGGAGAAAAATAATCAAGGAGGACCGACCAGATGTTGGAGGCTCAATATCTGGATTAGATAGGCTGGGGGGCCACGATAGATGCTCTTATTGAGTTGATTTTATCAACAAAAAAAGGATAAAAAATAATCTTCCACTGCAGTTGAGGACATGCTGAGAGCTGAATTTTTGAGACGACTGTCTATAGATTCAGGAAGGAGCCTGAGATTGTATTCATTCATGCTGAGAGGTTTGCAGCTTCAGACTTTCTGATTCGTCACGATCCAGACAGTCGTACGGAAGCAGTAAAGATTCCTCTCTGCGCTCGGAAACCTTCCACTGTTCAACTGGGACATTCCTAGTTTTACAATCATAGAATGATATTGGCACTTCATCAATACTGGCACATATTGGTCTTCCATCCATCCATCCCTCCATCCATCCATCCATCCATCCATCCATCCATCCATCCATCCATCCACCCCTCCATGTTCCCCCTCTTCTCCTGTTGAGGGTGGTGGGGGTGGAGCCTATCCCAGCAGCCTTCCCCCTGGACAGGTCACCAGTCCATGGCAGGGCCAACACATAGAGACAGACATCCATTGGCTCTCCCAGCCACGCCTACGGTCAATTTAGAGTCTGGATTAACCTGGTCCCTCTTGATGTCCTTGGACTGTGGAGGAAGCTGGAGTACCAGAGAGAACCCAGCAGGAACAGGGAGAACATGGAGACTCACCCAGAAAGACCCCGTGCTGCAGCCGGGGCTCCACCCACAACCTTCTTGTTGGGGGGCCACGGGGAGGACCACTGCTCCACCGGGCCTCCCCAGACATCGGTCTTTTTTAAATACATCAGAATTGGTCTGATGGATCGCTACATTGGCCCAGCTTTGCTCCAGTCTCTTCTTCATTTTTCCATCCAGAAACAACTTAGTAAATATGGCATTAAGTGGCATTTCCAAATGTTTTGGAGATTAAAAAAAGACAATCTTCAACTCTCAGAAATGCTTACATGAGTTTTTTAGTATGTTAATATAAAATAAAATTTCTGTTTTTACACTGAGGGTGTTGACTTCTCAGCTATCGGCCAAATCAACTGTGAAAATATCAGCATATTGGAAGAAAAACAAAAAAATCATGCATCCCTGTTTGACAGATGTTGCAATATCCCATTGTAAAGTATTGACAGGTAACATTCCAACATGCTCGAAAGTGAACAAAAAATGACTTCTTGATGAAAGTAGACTGTGGAGTAGCATTTCACCCCTCAGTCACTCATATCACGCTGTTTGACGCTACCTTCCGTTTCTTTCCTTGCAGTCTGCAGATTAAGTTAGTTCATCATTCTGATTCACTTTCCCTGAAGGAGCCAGCTAACGTAGCTTAGCATAAACGCAGAACACAAAGTTCAGCTGATGGCTGTGGCGCTGCATTGCTGCTTAAACTGCTGCCGTCTGACACAGTTGGGCAAACTGGTTAAAGATTAATTTTCTGGCTAACTAAAACAAAAATCTGATGAAACAAAGATACAAAATAACTTACTGAATCAGACAAGCCACGAAAAGATAAGGGTGCAAAAATTGCAATCAAATTTTTCTTCAAACATGGCGGAGTTGAATTGCTGCCTCTTTTTATTTGTTTTATTTGTGTTGAGAAAGTTTAAAAGCAGCCAAGCCAGCCAAGTGAGACCTGCAGCTGTAGGCTGTCCAAAAGGTGTTGCCGTAGCATCCAAGATGGACGTCCAACTACCAGGAAGAGACCACAACCACATTATGCTAAGCTATCCTAAGCTAAGCTAAGTGTTTGCAGGCCGTGGCTTGCGATATGTATTGTGTTCTCCAGCAGTGACGTGTTTCTCCAAGCTCGTCAGGGTGGTTCTGTACCAGTGAAGCTCGAGGGTTGAAGGTATCATTCAACACAACTCTGCGTGAAACACGCTTGGAACAGGATTTGGTTCAGCACAGCTGATAATGAGGACACACCAACAGTGTTAATAGCAGCGGCATTTGTGGGTCTTTCATTTCTAATATGCAAATTTGGCATTTTGGCAGACGAGAAAATGAGAAAATACAAAGAGGTAAATCAGTGGCAAGCCTCTAAAACTGAGTCTAAATGCCAGCTCCAAAGATTGCCCCTTAGCAGAACGCAAATCTGACAGTACCAGCAGCTGATTTTGTTTTATTCTGTCAGACACATTTTAGAAAATCAAACCTGCATCTGTCTGTCTCCCTATAACCTCCTCATCTTTTATTCCCTTTTGTTTCTTTCAGAGCCGTAAGCAGCAGCCTGATAGAGGAATCACCGCCGTTTATTCTGCTTTTCCTCATTCATTCTTTCACTTCAGCGTCTGTCTGAAAATCCTACAGTTATTTAAGGCATTATTTTCCACAGTGGATAACGTTACCGCCGGACTAAGCCCCGCTATGATCCGCCAGCCGCTCTGCTGTCCCCGAGTGTGTTTGCAGTGTCAACATAACGGAATGAGTCCTTGGTTGACCTCATCGATACGACGTGGACGGAGGAGTGGCGGCTTGCCCTGCACCCCCGCCCTGCCCCTGTTGGTCCAGAGAAAACATGCGGTGAGGAGAATTGGCTCACTGTTTATCCCGATGACAACCGTTTACACTAACCCTACAGCCGTGATTTGAATCGCCGTCGTCATGACAACAGGAGCAGGCCCTCGAACCCTTTGGCTAATATTCAGTTCATGTGAGCAACTTCCTCTAAAACGAGATATTGGGACGCGCTGGAGTGAGGCGCTCGAACGCGTCCTCTGGAATGAGCTCCAGACTCGCACACAACCGAGACACAACAGCGTCCGTCACTTTCTGTCGGCGTCTTCCTCAACCTTGGTGGAAGCTTATGATTACATCTGATTATATCAAATCAGAAAGCATGAAGTGACGCGCTCAGTGATTCGCAGCACAGATTGTCACTGCACATCTGTGAACACAAGAAAAGTTTCCCCAAAACCGCAACAAAGACCTTGTGCTGACAGATTCGTCAGCTTTGTGCTGTCCGTGATAAGAGGGTGAAACATAACTCCTTTACTGTATAAAACAGCCTCCTAAAGCGACTCCAGAAACAGTCGGGAGCACTCCGGCGTGAGCGCCTTGTGCTGACTGAGTTCTTTGCGAGTGGACAGTTGTGTTTTAGAGGGCGACTCACACTTACGAGCTGAAATCATTCTTTCATGAGGAGCTTGATGCTCCCACTGATTCATGTAATAAGCACATTCACAGCGTTCAGAAACACAGACGTTCCCTCATGCAGCAGCGCAACATTCAGGCGTGATCACACATCACATCGCTGGTGTGTGATCACGCCTGCCACTGATTTACCGACTCCAATGAGCAGCAGACTCTGTTTGGCCGAACAAATAAAACACCGTTTAATTGTGGATTTAATAAAGAGCTCACCACCACTGGGTTGAGCCCATTGGTTGGATCCATCGTTCCTGAACTGGAGTCCCTCTGTGTGAGGTCACGTCAAGGAACCACCAAGTACATCTGTGGTGTCCTCTAACAGTCCTTCATCGACACCGTTTGACCCGCTCCTCCTCCTCGTCTAAGAGCCTGACCCAGACCCATCTCACTCCACACGCCGAAACACTAGCCACTCAGACCCATGACCTTTTCTCCTGGTTAGAAAAAGGCCCTTTAGCATCAGATGCTAAAAAGCTAATGCCCAGAGTCTTGAAGCAGCAGGAGCAGGTGCGCGTCTCTGGGCTCCAAATCAAACCTCAGTCTCACAGTCGTATGCCTCGCATGGCCAAAAGCTTGCTGCGTCATGATATCGGATTATTAATCATCTAAACTATCAAAGCGTGAATACGCTGCCACAACTGGTTTGACTGTGCAGAGTAAGATTTTACAAACAAGGACTCGTTCTGATCCGGGCTGAGGAGCCGGAGCAAGACCAGCCAGTCCAGTTCACCAGTTGATGGATGGGCTTGAGGTCTGGCCTTTATACAGGCCGCTCACGCTCCTCCGCAGCAAACCCAGGAAACAATTTCCTCATGGTTGTGGGTTTGTGCATGAGGGATCTGTCATGCTGAAACAAGGAAGGGCAGTTACCATATCACCATCCGCCATTGCTGACCGCTGAACAGCTCCACTGGAGCCGCGAGGAAGGAGAAAGACAGTCCCTCACTTCTAGCCAGGCTTTTCTCTCTTTCTCTCTCTCTCTCACAGAGTTTTGGGGTATTTACAGGAGACTTACCCTGGCTTTCCCTTTCCTAAACTTAAGGCTAACCCAAACCTTGGGACCCAGACAGTTTTGCGCATGCTATCCCCCAATTAACTGTTCTTCACACACACACACACACACACACACACACACACACACACACACACACTGTAGACTCACTGAGTTCAGAGATGCTGCCCACTCTTGTGGCCAGTAAACACTGTTCAATGGAACGCAGCTCAGACTGGCTGTAGGTGTTTCCCTCTCCACTCTTGCCTGCTCGCTGCTGCTGCTGTTGGTCCCTGAGAAGAGTCAAACCCTCAGGTAGGCTGAGCACACCTGAGAGAGAGAGAGAGAGAGAGAGAGAGAGAGAGAGAGAGAGAGAGCATTAGCAGAGGAACACTCATTCTTTGGTGAGTCTGTTTACTGGCCTGTCCGGCTCGTCCCTCACCCAAACCAACCAAACCAACCCACCATCCCTGCGTCAGCCACCTTTAACCAACCCAGACACCGCAGTCACACACCTGGCTAGCATTCCCACCACCTCCAATCTTAAATACAGGAAATAATTGTGAGTGATATCAATTCTTCCACATTTATAGGAAACAAAAAACCCTTCATCAAACACATGATTTTATTACAAAGCTGTGTGTGTGATGATTGTGTCAGCTGTGAGTTTTCGGAGGCCAGACATGGTTGTTCCCCAGTTGTCAGAGGACTCCCTCAAAGATAAAAACGTGTTTTCATTACTCGCACCTCTGTGTTGGCCCTGCTCGTGTTCTGGGGGATGAGCTGGCCTGCTCTCCATTTCTCTGCTCACAGATTCACATTCCTGTGCAGCTCCCTGCTGTTTGCAGGGTGTCAACTTATGAAATAGCTGAAAGCTGTGACTCTCTACTTATCCCCTAATCACCAGCTCTGGATTTAACGTCTTCTCTCTCATAATGTGCTGCTGAATTAATGCAGACGCTGCCGGAGGCGAAGGTGACTTTCTTCGTTCTTTATTGTAGAGGAAGTTTCCTTTTAGATTTCCTGGTAATAAGTCACAGCAATTTACCTTGTAAGCAGCAGCTGTGGCATCATCTCACCTGCACGCCACTGCAGGACCCTGGAGCAGAGAGCAGGGGACGCCACCACCGGCAGCCATTGTGTCAGGTGTCGTGAGCAGCTACCACTTTAATCCGGTGATCAATTAGGAAGAATTTTCCTCTGTTTTTGCAGGAGCGCGTCTGCAGGGACTCCTCTGAATCACCTCCTTTACTGCTGTAATTGCTCACAGCGGCATGCCCTCACTGGAGCTAAGTTGAGTAAAGCTCCAGGAAATCCATATTAAACCTTTTTAAGTGCTGGGGTGGGGCGGGGGGGGCATTGGCACCTTCCAGACTTCCATTTTCCTCTCGTGCAATTATATGCCAACACACACGGTCAACTCAAAACGTACCTCACAGGTTTGACGGCCCATCTTTTTTTGACCTAAACAGACTGCAGGCCTCAGGTGAGATTCAGTAGAGTACAGTGGTGCTTCCAGCTGTGCGTTCACATCAGAGGGACAGTTTGGGTTACAGAAGTGGGTTGTGGGCGATAGTCATCTTCAGAAAGGGTGCGTCAGCTCGTCTCCATGCAGAGAGGCCGAGCGCAGCGGCGCTCTGACAGGCAGCCATGTGCTTGTCTGGATGGTTGCAGGGAGACATGCATGTTGTCCCCCTCGATAAAGGCGCACCTAACAAACTGTACTCGTAACATTTTCACTACAAGGTTTTTCTTTTTTCCTTTTGGCTCTGCTACACAGGATGCACACTGCACCGATTCTGTAGCAGCCCTTTGTGACTCAGACGGCTGATCTGCGGCGCTGCGGCGCGGTACAGAGTGCAGCACGCTCGGGTCTGGAGCCAAAGAAAAGGCTGAGAATATAACAAACACAGCAAACATACGTACAGGTAAAGATCTTTTTTAGGTATACAAAAAGAACACCTTTTTTTCAGCGATCCTCATCAGTCATCATCCTCCTCCACTCCCCAGGACACCTGCAGCTGAGGGGAGTGTCACTAGTTTTAAAACTGGCTATGCATGAACTTTGACCAGGTGATGAGGGTCTAAATGGCTTTGCCGTGTGTTGATATCCAACCACAGACAAATGTGAATTGAGCGAGACACTGACCGTGACCTCTTAAAGCCACAAATACTCCCAAACAGGTGTTATGAAGATATATTTTTCTCTCCTGCATCACTTTTTTGTAACGCCAGAATGCAGAAAGAGCCAGCCACACAAAATTAGCTTGAAGCTAGTGGAGACTGACAGCTAACAACAGCAAAACTGTCCAGAAACATCAGCTTATGAACTCTTATCCAGCCGTTTGATCAGTAATCCACTAAGACTCTGATTTGATTTTTGATGAGTGCAACCGTGACGGAGAAGTTTGGTTGGTTTCACCCTGAGGAGACAACCAGGGTCTGTAGAGATCACATCTGCTCAGTGGCTAGACGGTTTAGGTGTGGACCGTCCACAGAGCCACAAGTGGGCCCACAGTCACATTTTATCAAGCAAGATTGAGTTAAAAATCCCAAACACCACAATCACAACGGGCCTCCGGGGGCTTTACAATCCTCTGTGCTTAGACCCTCGAAGAGGCAGGAGAACAAGTGGGAACCTCAGAGTCACCGAGGAGGACAGAACCACACAATCAGAATACAAAGCAAGGCGTTACCAATGATAAGGTCCTGGTGTGGAGCAGCTGCAGAGGTCTGCAGCTGGGTCCCAGACACGCGTCCTGGTCTCCTCCAGGACCCTCAGCTGGGTCCCAGACACGCGTCCTGGTCTCCTCCAGGACCCTCAGCAGGCAGCTGAATACACTGAAGTCAAAGCTCCATATTTGATCAAGATCTGATTTCTTAGTCAATTATGTGGCTTTTTATAATTTAACAAATAAATAAAATCTCTTTTATGAAGAAGTCTGCTCCCCTGTAAGGAAAACTGCATTTATGAAGAGGCAGCATCATTAATATACAACACGAAGCTCATATGTACTCAGCTGCACTGCCGTCAGCGGGTGCTGACACCAGCTCGGGGCAGCGACAGGTACTCTGATGTGACACCGCAGCAACACCACATTAAATAAAAAACTAACGATGCGTGGTTCCATCTAACAGCGTCGGGTTTGGGTTCTGAATTCTCTGCATGTTTACGATAAAAACAAAGTGATTGTTCATGTTTCATGTATCAAGGGAAAACGGCTCATGATTGAATAAATCTGCAGCCAAAACAAACCACTTGAGCCTTTAAACGTGGGGCTCCTCCGCGCCGGTCCTGGGGAGAAGCAGAGAGAGCGGGACCAGCTGACAGAGAAGTGCTGACTGCTCTCAGGGTGGACTGAGGCAAGGTGACTCACTGGCTCTCTGCGTCCTAATGCACGGCGCAGTCCACCCTCAGGGAGGAGCTGATGGAGCTCTTACATGCCAGCCACTGTAACCAACCACTCTCTTTGTGTTTGCATGACGAGGACTCTCGTCATCCTCCTGAGAAATCTCCCTGGAAGTTGACAGTTTCTGCACAAGATTGTTTTGTAGAACAGTGGCAGGTCATGACCACAAATACAGAAGCGCCGCCTTTTGTTTTAGGACGCTTTCTAGCACCTGCTGCTTTTTAGCTGGACTGTTCCTGTTTGCCATATGGCAGCTATTCAGAGAGGATGAATGATGCCTGAGGCGAGTCGCCGTCACTGGAGAAGAAGTAATACGTACAGGAGCTCCCATTAAGATGTCACTGAATGCACCTTAGTCATTTTAGGCATCGGCACGGAAAAGATGCGGCTAGTGCACGGACCAGCACACCCCCCGCACACGGAAACACAAGACTAGGTCAAAACCTGGTGTGCAGCTGAGCCGTGTGTGGAACGGTGGCTACAGTGTGTCAGTGTGTCTAAAGTGAGGGCTCCTTGGTATTAAATGCTCGTCTGTGTGCTCACACTCACATTTGTGTTTAAAACTGCTGCCAGGTAGACCAGAACCACCCCAGCACCACACAGCAGCCTGATTACCCACAAACCCCTGACAAACAGCTGACCACTGCCACCAACTACTCACTCCTGCTCCAACTGGCTTTGATGTCGCTTGCTGCCTGCAGTCAGAGAGGCAGGGGGCGCTGTTGCCTACACCTGCAGTTCGCTGCACAGGCAGGCCCTCAGCGTTCATCAAGATGGAGACGAGCTGGGAGCTCACCGGGGGAACCGACCAGCCGGCCTGCCGACAGTGACAAAACCTGAAGGGAAAGCAAAATGGTTCCATCTTTTGTTGATGTTGCTACTGGCTGAAGCTCTGTCACCAGACTTGTGTCATGAGCTGTTGTTCTACTGAGCTCTCGTGTGCTTCAGTGGCACTAATGGTGCATTTGAAGAATCACACGCGGTTGTAGTTTCGGGTGATGATCTCTGGGCCTGTCCATCAAACCTCCACAGGCTGGGCCCACTCCGCTTGTCTCGGGGTTGACAAGCCTGGGGCAGGAATGCTGACCTACCCTGCACTTAAATCTATTTTGGAGGGACACACTGAGCGATGCTGAAACCCTGGCAGTGGGTTTCACTCACACATCAGCGAGAGACGGAGCAAAACAAAGTTCTGATTTGGCTCATTGTCAGTGCTGCTTTACAGGAGTAGATTTAACAGTTGATTCATAACAAGGAGACAGAAAGACAAAGGACTGGAGAAAGGAAGAGAGTGATACAAATACAGACTCTAAAGGGTTAAACATGCTGTAACTGTACATGGATCACCGTAGATCTGCCATACTCTTGGCTCTGCTCTAGCAGGCCAGATGGCGACCATATGTACCACAGCAGTGAGCTGGAACACGAGGAATAGAGTAGTGACGTGCGTATGTGTTCAGATGCCTCTCCTACTTTAACTGACTGCTTTATTAATCATCACCCTGTGTTGAGTTGTAGGAATCGAGGTGTGACAATAAAACAAGACTTCCTGCTAGAAAGTGGTTTTTGGGAGGAATGTTGGTGTGGCCGGGCGGCGAGGCTGTGAAGCTCCAGAGGTTTGGGCTCTCAGGTGACCACAGTTTGGTCTGAGGTGGCCACAACTCTTAAACGGGTTCGTCCTGTGCCAGCTGCAGGGCTACAAAGTAGCACAGGAATCCATGTCCGCGTGCAAACGTCAGCTAAAATTACAAAAGTAGGACAGAAAAAAGCCACTGGATGAAACCATTCACACAAACAGATGCTGATATAAACCTACGAACAAGAGCAAAACACTGAAGTACACACAAAAGCGTCCACGCAGATAATTACTGGTAATTTAAAAGTCCTCATTCCCTGCTGAAGTGGGAACAATGTGTTGAGCTAAATCCAAACTGAATATGTGCCATTGCTGGCCAAGCGCTGCATCCGGGGTAGAGTCTGGTGGAGATCCTCTCGCCGTCCGAAACGGAATCAGCGCCTCAGCAAGACGCGTTCTCACGCAGGCGTGAGCTAACAGGGAAATACGCTCCGGCTGGGATTTGGGCTTTATTTGTGTTCCTGAGTCCGCAGAGTCCTCGGGAGGCCAGCCAACCTCGTCTCTTCCTCTTCCACAGAACGACCACGACTACAGTCACCAACGACAGCGTGACGGCATCGCAGCGTTCGGCCGTGATGAGTCGACCTGGAAGCAGGTTAGCACCGTTCGTCGTCTGCCCCCCTGGTCTTCGTGGGTCTTTTAGTGAAATGTCTTCAACGGGGTCTGTGCATCCCACCAGCTTGATACGCTGTAACGTGTGGAATCCAACACATCAGCACACAGCTGCCATCGTTAAGAGTACACGTGAAGAAACCAGCACGCAAGCACGAAGTCCTCCAGGATGGAAGGTCTTTGAGTGTCTCGAACAGCACCAAATATCATCATCATCATTGTGATTGATGTGTGAGTAAACTGTAGGATAGTCCCCGTCACGTCAGCGGGCCATCGTTCTGCCTCGGTGATGCCAATGTCATCAACACCTACCAGGGCCTACGCGCAGCACACAAACACACGCAGGCAGATGACTTGTGATGGGTGGCCAGCGCACAACAAGGGCACAAGCAGACTTGCATAATGTCCTCCAATCAGGGGGGAGCAGCCCCCTGTAGGCTCTGCCTTCTTCCACCCTGATAGCAGCTCTTTCACTTTTATTTCTCTCCTTTCATCTCATTTTTGTTCTGTCAGGGGTAATAAGTCCACATGTAATATCCACGAGTCACACACTTACACACTTCCCGCGGGACGCTTCCCAGACCACACAGGCATCAGCAGCTAAGGGGAAGCATCTGAAGTCAGCCAGCCGTAATCCCGCCCCCCACCCAGCTCTACCTTTCGGGAGCTTTGAGGAGAATGAAGAGCAATGCTTCCTCCTTAGAATTATCATGTTATCTGATATGCGGAAGAAAAGTGGGGTTGTGTGGTAGAGAAACATCAAGGACGGAGTCGCTGTCAATCATCCCAAACTGGCCCTGCACTCCTGCTAAATGCAACTGTGTTGTGATGTAATTGCTCATTTAGCTCTGAGGGCAGTGGAGTAATTAAAGGACGTGACTGATGTCATCAGATGGGGGGGGTACTTTCCTTGGGGCCAGGGATGACATCATATTGAGCTGCTGTAAACACACAGAAGTGCTTTTGGACATGAGAACTGAGCAAATTCATCAGCGAATCCTGAAGGCAGGACAGCAGGTGTGTGTGTGTGTGTGTGTGTGTGTGTGTGTGTGTGTGTCACTTTGCCTGTTATGAAAAATGGGTGCATGCAGTGTGAATCGCCGAGCAAAAGAGAAACACGCTCTCATGCACTACTTACCAGAAGTGTTTCCATTTTCAAAAGTTCTGCTTTACATGTTTTTGCACTTTGCAGACTCCCGCCGCTCTCCCTTCCTGAGTAAATGCCACTTTGGAAAGCAAAGACGTTCACAATAACAGAATTATGTAGTGAAGAAGACGTTAGCAAAGACGAGAGGAAAGAATGATTCAGAGGAAAGTGCTGGATGCTGGGATGGATGACGAATGATGACGCCAGCACTTCTGATCCTCAGTGCAGTGGGGTATGTAAAGGGTGAAGGGAACGTACGACACGTCTTGTTCTCACAGCCGCACCCAAAGAGACATCTTTTTTACTGACTGTAAAAACCAGGAGCAGAATTCACCCAAGATGATGATGTCTTTGTTTTCTAAAAGCTAAAACTGATGTAGGTTTGCTTGGTGCACGTCAGCTTCCCTGATTGGTGATTAAATGCCGAGGCCGAGGGGAACACAAGCTGAAGATGTTCTGAGGTGTTGCTGGACTTGTGGGTTGAGAGGCGGTTCTGGGACTTAAAAATGCTGGCTACTATCAAAGAGGTCTGAAAGAGACTCCAGAGGTCACAGACGACAAACACGCCCGCATGTCGACAAAAGAAGCGACGTTGGCGTCATTGCTGCGGAGTAGGTCCCTCAAAGCCTCGCGCTAGCTTTAGCATTTACACTTCAAAAGTCACAAAGGAAATCTCACAAACTTGAACCAGCTGGTTTTCCGTCATAATCTAACGTCAAATCCCACAGGCGGTCGGCAGAGGGAACCCGGGTGATGCTGCTTCCTGGGCTGGCCTTCAAAACACATCCTGCCTGCAGCTAATCAGAAGTACTGAGGGACTCATGGCGTTCTGAGCTTTTGATAATTAAATCAACTGTTCTCCTTCTCTATCAACACTTTGATCAAGTAAACACACACACATTCACACGCGTGTCCACGCAGCACTGACAGCTCACTCCTCCCAGGAGTCCCATGCCTACAAACCAGCAGAAACAATCTGAGAACCGCCGCCATCCCAGCAGAGCCGGTAGACGCCTGCCAGAGCGTGCGTCACGTCAAGCGCATGCTCTCTCCTTCCACATTTACTTTCTAAATGATGGTTTGTTGTTTTCGCTGTGGGCAGGCGAGTCAGTTATTAGTCACCCGCATGCTAACATCCTGGGTGCCGCTACGCTACGCTGCTCCTCATATAGAGATAAAAGCCCAGCACCACAGTGCTTCATGTGCTCTTTAGTGTGTATTTTCTGTTCATGTATGTTTTTATTCTTATGCTTCCCCTGTAGGCGAACATGTGCTGTGGCTCCTGCAGTTGGATGTTTTCCTGTTTATCATGGAGCTCATGTATGTGGCCGGTCTGACACCAGATGGCTGTTTCCATATTCACTCATGAGAGTCGAATTGTTTTTCTGGAAGCCGTCCTGCTCTAATATCCAGCGCGCGCGCACACACACACACACGCACACACACAAACGTGTGTGCAGTGGAAACATCTCGACTCTCTCAAACACTTCGAGAACTTCGCCACCGCGTAGGAGACGTGTCGGCTACATCTTTAGTTTTTGTTATTTAAATGAACAACATTCTATATTCTGGAACTTTTAATGAGTGGAAAGGAATAGGATGAATTTGTCTGAGTCACACTTTACATTATTAACTGATTATCTTTGAAAGCCTGAGAGTGTTTGTGTGTGTGTGTGTGTGAGTGGGGGGTGAGTGTGTGTCTGGCGGTTTATTGTTTTGATTTCTATTTGTGTATTGTGTGGTGGTGGAGGAGTAACTAATGAGCACAGTGACAACTAAAGAAATGCAAAGATTTATAAAAATGTAAAGGTGAAGAAACAAACAAACAACAATGAAACAAAAAAGGGCGAGAGCAGCTGAGGAATAAGAGTTCAAACTGGTTGGTGTTTTGTGAGAGAGCATCCAGACGTTTGTGTGCGTGTGTGTGCGTGTGAGACGGGGACACAGACGCCGGGTGGTAGTCTCACCTGTGTGAGGAGGGGCGGACGTTACGACTCTTATCTCCCTCCTCATTACTCTTCCCTGAGTTGTCTCAGGATTGGACAGCAGCACTTTATGACGCATCGAGCTCCAAATTGCTGTAATTGTTTAACTCACCTCGTGTAATCTATCATCCTGACTGCTCAGAGTGGCTGTGAGGAGCGCACACACTCGCTGGAAGTGGGCCACGGCTGGCAGAGAGCGATGAGGCTCGGGGCAGCGGCTGCTCCCCCTAACCCAGCACCTCCTCTGAGGGATGACCTTCATTGTTCTGGGTCACTGTTAGCAAATACGGCTGTCACTTTGATAATGTGGGAACACCCGTATTGGAAATATGATTATTCGACGTGAACAATACTCCAAAGGTCTACTGGCATGTATGGAAAACAGGGAAAGGCTGACAGAAAAACAATGTCCTCTTTGTGAAGTTTGGCTGGTGAGTGATTACTGGGAGGGGAGAGCACTGGCCCAGCAGCAATTGAGCAATTTGCAATATCACTCACTAAATCATGTGAGCTCATCTTTCAAAAACCGAGTTCTCCAACACTTGAAAAACTCAAGAGTGAAGGAGGAGAAACCGGGCTGCCACCTCGTCTCCTGCACATGAGCAAAGCAGCAGGATCTGGGATACGCTTCCAAACCAGGACTGTTATTGCAGGCTCAGACTGTCACGGCCCGTGCCAGCAGTGCATCCTTTAACGAAACCCACCAGGCCAGCCAAAGCAAACACAGAAGGTATCATGTTATGGGAGCCTGCCCAGCACCAACAGGCTGCACTCAGCTGGAGAAAGCATACATGCAGCAGGGAGGCGCTGGGTCTCCCCGCTGCACCTCCTCTTCCTCCCTCACAGTTTTCCCAGAGTCACCCTCGCCACACTGGCTCTGCTGTGAGAAGCGCGGAGGGCGGAGAAGGCTGGCTGGCAGGGAGCAGCCACTTCAAATCCAAACACACAGGCACGGAGCTGGAATGTGTTTAAATCATGCACACACACACACACACACACACACACACACACACACACACACACACACACACGGTACAAGCACAGACACACACTAACCAATCCTCTCTTCCTGTGGTCCTGCTTCACTCTGCAGAGATGTGAGATTCACACACGCTGCTCGCCAGGAACACGAAGGCCAAGAGGGCCAACCCAGATCTGAGGAGGGGCTCGCTTCAAACCCCCAGACAACAAAACATGAAGTCTTTCTAAGCCACAAAAGTGTGAAGTTTCCTGACCTCACACGAGGTCACGACAGATGTTTTGAAAAATACGAATGTCATAAACCCGCGGTGGAGAGCGCCACCAACAAGAACTTTAGTTTCAGGCGACGACTCCTCCGTGATTATTTGTCTCCATCAACTAAATGCATTTGTAAGCTCAACCACCCATCCCAGCGCAGCGGTGCATCCCGTGAAGAAGGAGCTGCACAGCCCATCATCATCAGGTCACTCATGCTCAGCTCATTAGTGTAATTAATGGTGGCCCAGTCCCACGCCGCTCCAGGCACTACTGAGCCCAAACCTAACCCCGGCTGGACCCGCCCAGCCCAGGCAGGCACAAGCTATTTTTCTGCTTGGTTGGCTGTGGCACTTCGTCTGTGCAGCCTAATGCATTTGGCTGCATAGCAAGAGCGGGCAAGTGGCCAAGCTCAAAGAGCTTAGATTAAAAATTGACCTTTTAAAAAGTGAAGTCAAATCTTCTGTGAATATTCTGGTTTCGTCATGGGGAACGACAGTCCCACTTTGAAGTTAAGCGGCCTTTCACAGAGTCGCATGTGTGAGGATTTGCTTTGAATGTGTGAGACTCGGAGGTGTGTCCACACACATTCATACCTCAAACGTATCCACAGCTTCTGCTCCCATAAACGCTCCTCAAGGTTCTCCAGCACAAAGACGCTTCGCGTGAACTCCATCACTGGGCGCAGCTCAAACTTGTTTTCAACTTGCCTTGTTCCTGCACTTGAAGCCAACATCTGAGGCCTGAAAGCAGGTGAGCCGAGTGCACCGCTGGTGCCTGGTCGGCAGGTTAGAGTCTTCAAAGCTGTGGTCAGGTGTAACAACATGCTGTGAAATGAGAATTGATGCCAAGGCTCAAATAAAGACGATTGTAAAATGTAAAATTAAAAACGTTAAATAGAAAAGAGTATCTTGCCAACACGTCGGTTATCTGCAGTCCAAGGCCAAAAGGGGAGGAGCAGCATCGCGCCGGACAGGAAGTTCAGTAAAGAGGAGCACAGAGAAGCCCGTGACCAGCAGGAGTGCTCCTCCATAGCACCAGTCTGAGACCAGGGAGCTGGCAGATGACACGAGAATTCATAAACTCATAAGCGCGCGCCGGGCTTATGAGTCCTGTGTCTTGTTCAGCAGAATGAGAAGAGTAATACCCAGTGAGCTGTCACAGTTTAATATCATGCAGTCAACAGACTTGTGGTTAGGAAAACAACCCCCCACACGAAAACAGGCTTGAGGTTTTTGCTCACATCTGCCCTCATTCTTCATTTACGTCGAGCGCTGCTTTGCTGGCAGTAATGACTTCCATAATTGATTTTCTCTGTTTGCGTTACTTTGTGCCCTTAAGCCATTAAGAGTCCTCTCTCTCTCTCCCCCCCCCCCTCTCTCTGTTTTCACAATCAGGGCTCTCACATACATTATATAATGCTGACTTCGCTGCCAGGGGTATTACACTCAAGGTCTTGATGAAGGTTAGGAGGATGGAGAGAGGGCCCACGCCTCAAACTCAAATCTGCCCTCCAGACTTTTCCAAAACACTTAGCTGCCTGTTCCAATCAGAGAGCAGACCCAAGTTTTAATTTCCTCTTGGGCCGCACCCATGAGGAAGCCTCGTGTGCATATTCGGTTTTAGTGCACGTTTGTGTTTGCGTGTGCACGGTGACAGCAGAGCATGCGATGGTGATGAGGAGCCTCCGAGCCAGCGAGCTTCTTCCAACAGCATCTCTGCGTTTTCTGCCTCGCGAGACTCTCGCCTGCGTGTCGGCACACAAGGTCATCCTTTGATTCTTCCACGTAAGACAAAGATGGAAGTGCGGTATTAGTCCATATGAATCACGTCACGCCATGTCACATTAGCTACCTTTATGTTAGCCAGGCAGGGTTACGAGGCCCTTTCAGCCCCGCAGCCATGTCACGGTGAAGGATGAATGACAGTGACACATCCTTCAAATATGTCAGGGGCCATCAGCCGGATGCTGCCACCATATAGACGGACAGCATCAAATAATATCAGATTATTAAAACCGCAAAGGTCTTGTGAGTCACTGTGACATCTGTGACGGAGAGCTGGAACCAAAGTCTGATTGCAGCGTCATCTAAGAGGTAAGCTTTTTAAAGGATTGTGGTATTAAGGTCTCTGTTTAGCATTCCAGGGCTGAAAATGAATAACCGAGCCAGCACCTGTGTCACGGCAGCCCTGAAGTGTTGGGAGTGGGAGCGTCTGCCTGAGCTCTGCAGCTTCCCTTCCTTTATTTGTTTCGCTCTTTGACGTCCATCCTGAAGCGGCTCAAACCGACTGATGTGGAAACAAAGCACACAAGACTGAGAGGAAACAGTGCAGTCAGTCAAAGAACTGCCTCGGAAAAACCCCGGCCATGTTCCATCGAGGCTCCTCAGCAGGTATGATGGGAGTTGTGGTTTAGTCATCACAGCCAGAAGAATACAACATTTCACTTCTGCACAAACCGCCAGTAGAACTACAGGTCTCACTGTTTCATGCTCATCTGCTGCTGAAAACTGTAGGAAACCATTACAACCACGACTGCCTGAAAAAAGCAGTCTTCAAAAAGCAATAAAGACGCACCTCGAAGCGCCGTAATGACCCCCTGCACGGGGAATTCCCCATCGCAGCTGCTGTGATGGGAATTTGTAATATTTAATGCATGTTTTTAATGAGCAGCATTTGTGTAAATTGCTCTGTTTGGATTTTAAATTTGTGTGGAGTGTGATGACAGACGATGAGTGACGCTCAATAATCACAAGGAGCCAGCAACAGAATCTCAAGCACTCCGACAACAAAACCATCATCACAATGACGCTTTGCTGCTTTTATTTTGAAGGCAATATCCCCACACAGGAAGTGATTTTGTTGGCATATCAAATCTATTTCCTCTCTCTGCTGTAAAGAGCAGCGTCTATAATACAAACATAAATGTTCCTCACAATCAGAATGCAAGAACAGTGCATTCGTCCGGATCATCAAGATCAACAACGAGACCAATTTTGAGATTCTTGATGCTTTTAGAAACATCTGATTCTGCTGGCTGGGCCAAATTGGAGAATCTGAGGATCAAAAACACATCTGAAGAATAAAGAGGCTTTACTGATGAAGCCTCTGTCATCAAAAGTGTCATACAAGCGACGTCTTACACTTCACGATCCGGAAATCCCGCGTGTGAATGTTTCACCTCGAGTTTCCTGACTTGGGTGTTGGATTCAGAGGAACAGAGGAAAGACAGCCGGAATATCCGGGTAAGACAGCAATTCAAAGCTAACGGAATAGCGATGCCAACAAGCATGCGCCACAATTTCCCACTAACCTACAAACTACCATTACAAAGCAGGTTGTCAGCCTCTCTGTTTGTGCAGCGACACTCCGACTGGCCGTGCAGCAACACAACCTGCAGCTAGAATGTATTTGCTGGCTCTCACATGAAGAAAGTTGTGAGCTTTTCCACAAGGGTGGAAGGAGGAGGTGAGTTCTTGGGCGTGAACCGTCGGCGCAGAGGGGGACAGGGATGTGTCTGTCTGTGGTGAGAGCTGCCAGTCTGGAGACTGTTCTAGCTGGAAGTCAGTGTGTGCGGTCAGACAGAACAGTGAGTTGAGTCTTTGGAGGAGCTGGCAGTGAGATGGGAGGATGCAGCAGATGAGGCGTATGAAATATGTGGGCAGGCTGCGTTGGCAGCAGAGGTGAAGCAGCGGGACTTGAGAGGAGGCTGAGCGGTGGTGGTGGACAGTCTCAGAGCGAGCGCAGGTCAAAGCAGAGGACGCGAGGGAGGACGCAGAGACACGAGCCCTTGACTCCTTGCTGGAGGGAAGAATCGAGAAATGATGAGTGATTAAGCTGCAGCTGCACTGTTGAAATGTGACCAGCTGGAAAATAAATGGGACATCGCTCGTAAGAAGTGGAAATTCTGTTCTCCAATGTTCCCTGGCAGTTATCAAGGGATCCCTTTGATAAAGGTTCTGCAAATGTTCCTGCTACATTACTGAAAGTTGTGCAGAAGGAAGGTGATGCAAGCATTCACATCCTGAAAGGTTCCTTTCATCTGACGGTGCAGGTTCTTCAGGCGACCCCAGAAAGCGAGTCACGACCGAGGAACAGCAGAGCAGCACAAAACTTGAACGATAGGTAGCTCAGTTTAAGATGCGGAGACAAGTTCTCTGGTGATCACATGACTGTCTTGTGATGGATGAACATCTGAATGTAGCTGCTAATGACACACCAAGTGTTTATGAACCCAATTTAGAGGAAGTGATGATTGTCGTTTGGAAGTTCTATGTTGAAAAAGATCAAATTAGTAGATTTTTGAAATGTTGGATGACGGCCATATTGAATTTTGCATCTTATGAGCCTTAGAGGCCAAATCTGACTGATCATCTAAAACGAACATCCATCATCCCTCCATCCATCCATCCATCCATCATCCCTCCATCCATCCATCCATCATCGCTCCATGTTCTCCCTCTTCTCCTGTTGAGGGTGGTGGGGGTGGAGCTTATCCCAGCAGCCTTCCCCCTGGACAGGTCACCAGTCCATGGCAGGGCCAACACATAGAGACAGACAACCATTGGCTCTCCCAGCCACGCCTACGGTCAATTTAGAGTCTGGATTAACCTGGTCCCTCTTGATGTCTTTGGACTGTGGAGGAAGCTGGAGTACCAGAGAGAACCCAGCAGGAACAGGGAGAACATGGAGACTCACCCAGAAAAAAAACAAAAACCAAACACAGGAAATGATGGCCCAGGCCCTCAATAAGGGAGCTGAACATCACATCTTCCTACAGTCTATTTGTTCTGCCTGGGTGCAGTGCGTTCCCATGAGAGCAACAGGGCTCTACAAATGAGCTCAAATGTCCAATGGGACTCAAGGATGAACTGCAGAGATCTTAGAGGTCAGAGGTCAAGACAGGCACACACTATGGAGGCATACGACCACAATGTAGTACTCAGTGTTTACCTTCATATTTGGTTCAGGGGGGGACGGAGTTTTTAATCCCAACAGGACAAGGATAGGGAGAGTGATGAGTCATCAATATCAGTCCTGATCATAAAGGCAGTACCACAGCACCGGTTCGAACCTCCTATTAGTGATCACAACACTCTGGATGCATTCTGAACCTCGCCTCACAAAGCCGACTGAATTCCTCCATGTAAAAACCAAAACCTTTGCTTTTTAATTAAATTTCAGAGTGAAAAGTCTCCACAAACATGGGGCCGCACACAGTTTTCACACACTTAATCCTACACAACAGAGTCACTGTTCATCCTCCAGCTCTGACGAGTAAACATTAATATCACCCTGCATCAAACGATCAATACACATCATCTCCACAGCTGAAACCTTTAATTAGTGCGGGCAGCACGACATCACGTTAACGACTTATATATCGTAAATAGAGGAGTAATAAATTAGAGTGTGGAGGAGCCTCAGCGGACACCCGAGCATGTGAATGGAAAGGTAATCTGTGCACCAGCAGCTTGTGGACCAGCAGGGAATTTTTATCTGCCAATGAATGACTGGCAAGCCGTTCATATCCGCCCTGACAGGGGGCTGCTGGGGCTCCTTTTATTTATTCTGGGTCAGAACAGACCACAGTCCTGCACAGAGGGGCCGTCGGTGTGGTGGCTGCTCACGGGTTCATCTGTCCCGCGCTGAGCAGAAGACAGGAACACTCGTGATGAGTTGTGTTTGCTGGTAAAAGCAACTTCTAATTAGACATCAGTAATAATAGAAGGTAATAATCGTGCGTGTGCGTGTGTGTGCGTGCGTGCGTGCGTGCGGTGAATTATTCACTCTGACCAAATTAAAACATCCTGTGAATTACTGCTTGTCCTCTGCGGCCATGCAGGCGCCAGGCAGGGTCAGCGGGTCACACTCACTACACGTATGTTAGTTTAGAGGAAAAACATCCAGCTGTGTGATGAATGTTAATGTGCTGCACAAACTCTCTCCCTCAGGTGTTCAAAACGAGGCCGTCGTCCTCTCGGCTCCCTCTGGGTGATCCGGTAAACACGCCACCACCCAGGAACTTGTCTCAGCTCCTTTGTGTGTCCGATATCTCGTGTCGTATAACTTTTGATACCCCTTGCCTTGTCTTTGTATCTGCTTGGGCACAAATCAGCATTGCTGGAGACCAAAAACTACGGCAAACACGGGAATTTGCGACCTTCTTCCAACTCCTGGATCTCAGACCCACACCCATGAGACGGAGCGCTGGGAGCACTTGGAGAGGTCAGAACTCCTCATTCACTACACGGACGAATGAAAGCGTGTCGCCTCCACTGGTCACTTCTGCACTCTTTGTCACCTCAGCTTCTTCACCCCTGTGTGTAAAGCAGCGGCGCTCCAGCAGGCAGTTGTTTACTGTGTCAGCTTTTTAAAGCAGGTTTAGAAAACCAGGCTGGGGACGGCAGTGGCGAAAAGCTACTGTTTACCTTCAGAGAGCCCGAGAATGACCTGCCAGGAGGAAATGAAGACGGTGTGGAGGGTGGCGAAGATCAAAAGAGAGAATCAATGAAAAGTGAGCGAGACAGTGATGGACGGTCAATAGACCTGAGAGGATGTGGACACAGCAACTGTCATCAAATATTACAGAGGTACGACCTGCCAGGATGTGGCCATCAATCAGCTGAGAAAGGCGTCTGCCGTCTCCTGCGATGACCTTGTGACAGACAAGCCCAGATGCAGCAGAGACAAAGATACAATCTGAGCGCTGCAGTCGATGTGCTTTAGTGGAAAGTGTGTGTTTGAGAGTGAGTGTGTGTGTGCCTCTGGGCCGTGCAAGCAGGACAGAACAGCCTGCAGGAGCATGTGAAACACAATCGTTCCCCATCAGCTCCAGGTCAGCAACTTCTGCAGCACCAAAATAGGCTGTTAACGCCTGTAATCAGTGCTTCAAAGCGCTGCCACATTACAGCTCATCTTGCTTTTGTCTCCCATTTAGCCTCACTTATGTTTGGCACACGGCGGCTGGAAGATGGCTAAAATAAGGACTCTGGAACAAAAGAAGCCTTGAAAAATGCTTGGACGCTATTGTTGCTGTCCTACAGCCACAAACAACTACGGCTGAGCACACACCCTGAGGGTGTCGATACCAGAAAAGCTGCCGTGACATCAGTAGCTGGAGGCTGTCCTCGCCACTGGCCTGCAGCCATCCACTTAAGGGCTCCCAAGATGAAAAGCTCCACCCACCCTCATGTTGCTTCAACTGGAGGGCTGACAGACCGCTGGCTCACCCATCCAGAACATTGCACTGATTGACCAGAAACGTCCATTCACATAAGAGCAGTGCACGGAGCTGACAGAGGAGAGGGGCGAGGGCAGCGGAGTAAATTGTTGGATTGACTTAACACGAGTGGGAAGCAATAAAGCTCCCCACCACACACACTAATGACTCCAGCATGTGGGCTGTGGAGCGCAGCCCTTGCACTGTCCCTCCCTCTCCTCTCATGTTCTTCCTCTCTCTATCTATCTCTCCCCCTGCAAAGACCTTGGGAAAAAACCTCCGCTCTCATCCAAAACAGAACACCAGGCTGTCATTTCGTGTTAGGGGGCCAAAGTCATCCAGCTCACGTGACGCTGACATGAATCAGACCTTAACAGAACTCAGGAAGGGAATGTGATACCAAAGACAACATAATTAAATAAACTGTGACTAATGAATACAGATAACCTTTCTCTGGTCATCCGCTCTTCATCTGCGAAATAAATGGAGCGGTCGCCTTGACCCCCCAGCAGGGGGAAAGATATGTGATCCTGGCTGCCCCACCTGGAAGGCTGCAGCTGCAACGCGTGGACAGGTAAAGACAAAGAGCAACAACATAATCGGAGCAGGAGGAGAGCAGCAGACGGCCAGAGGGCAGAATAAACTAGTTCAAAGGGTTACGCACTGACTCATTCCTCTTTCTAGGTGTGTTGGGTTTCTGACCTGCAGGTGTCCCAGGCCATACTAAACAGCTCTTGTCCTTAACCAAGCATAAAAGGGGAAATGTCCTGCAGGCCTCGGCTGTGGGACACGGCTGGATGATGCAACACCTTTTAAAAACAGGCGATGGCCTTCCACCTCTCCATTGGAAACGATACCTCGCCATCACCGCGTAATCTGGCGTGAGGCGCACCTTGATACCCAGCTCTGCAAGTGGGTGATCCCCGGGCTTACCTCTGCAGCAGTCACCCAGTTGACAGAGGAGCTCTCTGGTTCTGACAGTTCTCACTCCTTTTCACTCCTTCCTTTCTCCTTGTATTTGTCTGAGGGCGAGACACTTAAAGTGATCATAGATGTCCATCTTTCAGAGGTCATTTGAACAGAGAGGAAAATATCACATCTAAGCTCCCACTTTGGAAGTGTTTGGCCTGTGAGGTTCATCCAGGTGGATGCAAAACAAAGTCCGAATCTTTCATATTTGATATTTATTTACTCAGTTTTTACACCACAAGTGTCAGCAGACATGGAGATAAATGATTCAGTTGTGATGAAACGATAACTCCCAACATCCATTACGTAACATCTCTTATTCAGTGCATTGGTGCTTTAGTGAAAAACCTGGTGGCTTAGGAACCTTGGATGGAGGGATCCTGTTCTCCTCCGTCTGTCCTACACTCGATCAGTTATTGAAGACCTCACGTCGTCAGTTCGTCTCATAATCAGGATCACAACAGACAGAAACTGGATCCATGCACGTCAAACCCCCATGATTGATTGGGCTTCTTTGTGAGGCTGGTATGATATCAGGTGTCACATGTGGTGTTAAGTCTGTTTGCAAGGAACATTTGCTGCCATCCTCCAACAGCTGAGGCCTCGGGGGCCGATCCCTCACTGCCTCCCGCCGATCAACCCTCCTCGTGCAGGCATTCAAAGGATGGATGATGGACTCTATCGATCCTGGATCAATTCCTTTGATTATGCAGATGTGTTGTGTTTCCAGCTGTGTGCTTTGTTTAAAAAGCTGAGAGTTCAGGATTGCCGGAGCAGCATTAACCCTCTGGATGGTGCCTCAGGAAGCGTAGATCCTCCTGGACTGCAGACATGCATCTTTCTTGTTTTCTTCCATCTCCTCGTGTCACAATGGCTTCCAACCAAACGACTGGTTCTGTTTCCTCCCAAACTGCTCCCTGATGCATCCAGCAAATTACTCCCTCGTGGGAGGAGACTGTCAGTGTGAATGGCAATTCCTCAGTTTAGACTGTCAGCATTGTTATTTTAATTCTACATATGGAAAAAGTGAAGCATCTTTTTTATTCTCTTTGACACTGCTGAGCTCAGTCAGAAGCGAGATCATTGTGGGGATGTGGGCAGAGCCGAGACAGCAGAGAGGAGCGCGAGGGATCAGAGGCGCAGCGTGACACGTTAATCTCCTCCCTCTAGGAATCCAGCATCACCCAACACACCAGGTAAGACAGGAAATTCAGTTTGCACTTAGCACAGCGCAGTATTTGATCTCAGATCACAACACACACACACACACACACACACACACACACACACACACACACACACACACACACACACACACTCTCTCTTCCCATCCCTGGCAGCTTTTTACTGTTTGTTCAGGTTATAAGCTAAAGTCCATCACTCACAGGATTCAGCAGAGATACATGAGTGACCTGTGGGACAGAAGCATGAAGACTCAGGGACCCGTGGCCTTTTGTCTCTACTGAGTGACAACCCTCTGAGTATCTCCATCATTTTGCCTGCAAATGTAAACACAACAACTGCTGGGGGTGGTGAAGTTCTCACCCCTGCTGAACAAAGCAACTGTAGATGTACGCATGGATGCTGCTGGCAAATCCACACAAGCTGTTAACTATTTCTAGTCTTATGCTAAGCTAAGCTAAACCATTACACACCTTCTGACATTCTTCACCCAAATAAGGTCAAGAGTATTGCTCTTTTTCGCAGCGTTTTTGCGACACGTACAGTAGTGAAGCGGCTCCGTGACGTGTGGGCGTGCCTCATTTAGACTTTGATCTGCAGTATGAACTTCTTTATGAAGACATGATCTTTACAAAATGATGGCCTCTTCAGGATGTAATGCAGCGGAGGATGGACGCCATCATGTCTTCTGGAAGTACACTGGGCGTGATGGCGTTTGGCCCTACGGCGTCGCTGGATTTTGTAAAGAAGGTACAGCACAGCGACGGTGTGATCGCAGCTTCATGGACACGTTGTGTCCATTGTATCACGCAGCGCGTGTATGTCGGCGTGCTGGATGCTTGGCAGAGAGGACAGCGTTTCATGCCTTCTCATCTACCGCCACTTCCTCCCATGTTGAAAGGGACAAGGAGACAGTCTGATTGGTGCGGTCGGGATCGTAGCTGCTGTTCGCCCCTCCGACTCCTCCCTGTTTTAACTTCCCCTGGCTCGTTTTTAGCTGCAGTCATCGAAGTGCATGTTGTCACACTCAAATGCTCTCGGTGGCGTCGTGCCTGTGGATCAGGAAATGCTGTTCTCTCAACAGACCTTTATTCATGCCAGCCTCAACCATCTTTCTTTCATTAAAACTTGGGCAAAAAAAGGCGTGTGGGCCCCCTCTGTTCACTGCACGGGTCAGAGGAGTGTGTGCTGTGATGTCATGGAGCGGTTTTCATTACCAAAGTTGTCCAGGAACATGTGAATCCAGGCAATGCTTCGTCAGAAAGAAGCAATTAATGCAGGAGTGTGTAGCCTGAGCTGCTGCTGATGTGCAGATAATCTGACGTGACACCCAACAAGCTGAGCCGAGCCCACAGTAACGTAGCCGCGGTTGTTGGGACACCCAGAGACGAGCTGTTTAAGAGCCATTATCGTGGCTACGGAGCGCCCGCAGGCAAATGAATGGCAACCAGTGTGTAAATCACATGCAGCTCTCATTACACAGCCAACATTTCCTGTGAGCACAAACCCTCCAACCCCAGGACGCAGGCAGGGATTGAGGGAGGCCGTCCCATAAACCCTGCTGGCTGAGCTGCATTTTTACCACTGAAAGGGTTGTAATCCCTCATAACATAACACCCGGTGTGACTGAGGGACGTGTAGCACAGAAGCAGAACCCTCCTGCAAACTGAACCGCACTCACCTGAGGAGGAAACTTGGGTAACAAACGTGTGCGTGATGGTGAAACACACCGTGTGTCACGCGTGCGGATCATTTTTCAAGCATTCTTCTTCATCAACTGTTGTGTGTGTGGTTGCAGCAGCTGATCCAGACTGATCGTGAAGCTTCACGCTGTCCCTCCAGAACCTCCAGAACCCCGTAACGGGATCCCAGTGATGGTTTCCATCAAGCAGCCTACAAGTTGTAGTGACTTCATCATGCAGCCTGTGATGTCACCATGGCGCACGCACACCTGAATCGTGCAGGTGTATTCTGAAGCATCAGTTACATTAGGACACGACGTTCTCTGTATGTTCTTGAGCTGCTGACGAGGAACAAGGGGTCGATGACTGTAACCTCAGGGTGTCATCAACGCTCTGGACACGCCCACTTCGCATTGTTCCCGTCAAACTTGGATCCCACAGTTAAACAGCAGTTAGACGCCATGGAAATGCAGTTTCACCTGGACTTGTAGAGACAAAGTGGGTTGATTTTTCAGATAAAGCCCATTATAATGGTTCCATAATGGATCCACAGTGTTTTCCTCCATGATGAGATGAGATGTGGGTTTAGCGAGTATGACTAAGACGTGACATCAGAGACCAACTACATCCAGATTGCTCTAATTTACTTACGCGTGTGCCGTCTTGGACAGGATGAAAGTGCTTTGCCCCAAAAATAAAGAAGTAGATACAAAAGACATAACACACACGGCTGAAACAAAGACGGTCGCGTTTCCTGACACGTGACTGCCTGAGGGGAAAAGGACAAATCAGCCCTCACGTTCATCTCCGAGTACATGAATGCATCTGTTCTCCTGAGGTGAGGAGATACGCCAACAAGGCCAACCCATGAAGATGCGCCCTGAATGCGTGCGTGAACGCGTGCGTGAACGTGCAGCCGTGTTTTCTGATCACATCCAAGGCTGAGACGTGCAAATGCAATTTTCCTCATCATGGCGTCAGAACTATTTGATGTTTAAAAGAAGCTTCTTAAGTGACACTACACTTGATATTCTCTCAGAACAATGAATCCATCAGCTCCGTTCAGGATTACACTAATCACACCCTGCTACTTCAGCTGCTTTTCAAATGTCAGGGTTTCTGCTGAAAAAACTATAGCTTGAAATTGTGACTTTGTCGGCTGAGGGTGACTGAGTGGTGATTTATCTGTCCGGCGCCCCTGAGCAGATCAAGATCCCCCGAGCGATGTTGGCACTCCTCTCCTGCTGCCTCGAGAGGCTTCGTGTGATCAGTTGGACACGATGTACTTATTTGGATCTGCATCACAAAAAGGAGAAATTTCTCATCGACACATTTTACACCTCATGGTTCCCCGTCTTTGATTTGATGGGAGATGACCCCCTCACACCTTCCCAATGTCTGCCCTAAATAAGGATCTAGAAGCACATCAGTTATCCCCAAATCAGAAAAGCAATATGCCTCTGGTTGGAATGAGATTGGATGGGCAGGTCACCTCTCATCCTGCCAGAACCAATATGCAAATGACTTCTATCTGTTTTGAATCTGCATGGAGTCGTAATCTTCATCCGCGGTGAAAATCAAATCTCACGGCGTCTTCAAACACCCTCTGTCCTTGGCTGATATCTCATTAGAGCAGCAGTTAGGACGAGTCTCTTGAGGACAAGGTGCTGTGCTCACATCAGTCCTTGTCATAGAGTGCAGCCAACACGATGACACACAGGAACACATCCAACACTGAACTTAAATATGTGCTGTCTGTAACACTCACTGTTTGGCTTTCCGTGAGCGAAGCAGTCGTTCTGAGTCCGACCTCGTCTTTTCATCCTTTAAAAGCTGAAATCAGTCAGAAAATCGATGCTGGTTTTATGTCTGATCTGCACTTTGGATGAAAGGACAGCAAAGAGCAAAGAAGATGAGCGGTGGAGCACTGATAGACTGGATGAAATATTAAATCTGTGTCTGTATGGATTTAGTCATTTCCTGGGAGTCCCTCCGTGACTCAACACCCCTTCAGCTCCCCTCGGCTGCAGCAGGCAAAACAGACGCTGATGTCTACGTGATAATCTTTTTGGCCCCGCAGGGGGGCAACACTTGGGTCAACATCACTCATCAGCCTCGAGGAGCCGTCTCCCTGCATCCATTATTGTTATCAGACAGCCAGAAGACGTAGGAGAGGGCAAAGGGCAGGGTCACCATCTCAATGACCCTCCATCTCATTCTTATAAATGAGTCTGCCTCAAAACATCAGCCAGCAGGACGCCGCAGTCAGGGAGTCCGTCAGCCACTGCTTCCAGAGAAGCAGAAAAACTTTTAGGGCGGTAATCGCACGTCTAGGGGCGTAGACCTGCAGCAAGGACTTAAAGGGACAGTTCACCCGAAAAATGGAAATTCAGTCATTATCCATTCACCCTCAAATCCATGGCAGTGTGAAGCTTGCGGCATCTCCCCCAAACATGGAGACCAACTTTCAACATGTAGGAACAAATCCTAAAAGCATACAATGCCTCCATACTGCCCGTCCAGAGGGGTCACAAGTGTCCTGAAGTCTCTATGTACCAAACCCAATCCTGTCCTAACCCTTCTGTTAGTAAGTGTCGTTTTTAGCCAAACTACAGATGCAAAAAGACTCATTTGCAAAGAAGAAACCGACTACGATCATTTTGCTGGCAGCTAAAAACAGAACTGACAGCAGAGACAGACTCTACTTCAAAAACAATAAAAATACTCCATCAAACCTTGACATCAGGGAGGAGGGCAGTCGCTTCCCCTCATAAACGAAAACCACAACAGCATCAAAAGGAACCTGAGCAACATGACACTGAGGAGGAACCACAATGCTGCAACAGCCACCTGTTCAACTGCCCCCCTTCCTGTCCCTTCCTCTGAGGCGGGGGACTTTCAATCTGCAACACTCACTGTCTTTTTCACGACACGTGCACCTCATATTTGCCTTCATTCCTTTGTGTTGAACCGATAGTGTCTCTTTTTAGCAAGCGTGTCTTTCCAATGTCCCTGTGCTTACAACAGAACTGGAACGGAACGAAAAACCATCCCGCACTTCCCGTACTACTTCAACTCTGGATGTACGCACCAAGATGTGCATACTTAGGAAATAAAGAGACAAAAGTAAATCAATGGAGTAAAGAAATATATGTGAAATGTAGCGTAACGTAAATGTAGGTGTAACGTATAGTACCTCAGCGTCTGGTACCTCAGCGTCTGGTACCTCAGCGTCTGGTACCTCAGAGTGGTACCACGCTGAGGTACCAGACGCTTCCAGGCTCAAATGTAATCTGTGTTGCAGCCGGACAATAAAAAAACATCTGTTTCTGCAGACTGGTCGTCTTCCTGTTTCCCAAACCTGCCCCATCACACACACACACACACACACACACACACACACACACACCGTGACATTCTGTGGGTGAGTAACTTATCATTTACCTTCCCTGTGAATTCAGTGGGTGTGCCAAATGTTGCAAATATATTGTGCAATCAGTTGTCATCACCTGGAGAACGTCAGTGATTTACATCCTGGAGGAGACCAAATGTGACATTTTCAAAGGCAAGACTTTCTGCATTTATTTGCTTCGTCTAAACACTCTGAAGTGCCTCGATTGGTCCTCAGACACATTCAGGAAGGGAAGTTCAAGCCGGGATTACTGACACGTTTAAAATAGCAACAGGGCCACAACGGTTAACGATCATCACGTCCCCGTCCACCGTAGACGTGCTCGGTAGTGGTCACCGTGTTTCACATGATTGATGTCACTGTAAGAATTAGTCCTTGAAGAATATGGAGAAAATATTGAGGGGCGAGGCAAAGAGACCAGGCAAGAGAAACTGTCCAGACATTTTAAATGATATTCAGGAGATTTTAAGTCATGCTGTCTGAATCCTGGTTTCACAGAGAAGGAGGGAAAAACGTAGTTCTAAAAGGTAAAGATGGCGGTGTTGATTTCTCTCTGCTGCTGGCTGAAAATATCAGTTAATGTGGACGTCACGGTGATGATGGGACACTGGGGCAGAATCTGCTGGACGAGTCTCCCTCTTGCCAGGTGAAATCGATCTGCTCTTCTTCCTCACGTTCATAAATTAAACATGCAGCAGGCAGAACTGAGCTGGTGGTTTAATCATGAGACTCGTGCCTGCGGGTGCCACATGGTGTGACCAAGAAAGGTAAACTGCTAACATGAGATCCGTGTGCTTGCATAAGTAACGCTCATGCCAGCCTTATAGAGTTCTCTGAATTCCTTAGCGTCATGTATTTTTCAGCAGGCTGGGATCTGCTCTGAGAATGAACCGTGAGACGTACCACAGCATCCTCTCAGCACTGCGGCTCTGTGTCTGCGCTTCCTTTCCAGCTGTGAGCGAGACAGCACTGAAGCGACATCAGCCCAGGTACAGCGGAGCTGACACACCTGCCTCACCGGCAGTGTGTCAC